>NW_015540844.1:192401-193758 GCF_001515605.1 Sinocyclocheilus anshuiensis | reverse complement strand
TTATAATGGCAGTGAATGGCTGTCGAGATTTTGAAGCCCAAAAAAATGCATTCATCCATCATAAAAAGTGCTCCACACGGCTCCAGGAGGTTAATAAAGTCCTTCTGAAGTGAATCGATGTGTTTGTGTAAGACAAATATTTAAAACTTTATAAACCGTAATCTCTATCTTCTGCTAACTCTCTCATGAACGGGTACGACAGTTAGCGGAAGCTAGAGATTACGGTTTATAAAGTTTTAAATATGGATATTTTTCTTACACAAACCCATCGAAGACCTTTATTAACCCCCCGGAGCCGTGTGGAGCACTTTTTATGATGGATGGATGCACTTTATTTTGCTTCAAAATCTAGATATCCATTCACTGCCATTATAAAGCTTGGAAGAGCCAGGACATTTTTTTATATAACTCCGATCGTATTCGTCTGAAAGAAGAAAGTCATATAGCCTACCATAAGATGGCTTGAGGGTGAGTAAATCAGGGGCTAATTTTCATGTTTGGGTGAACTATCCCTTTAATGCAGCAAATTTGCATTTTTTGAACACAAAGCAAAAACTATGCAAAGAAATCTAACTGCCCTCACGACTGGATTTCGCTCGCGAAAATTCGCTGAATAATGGTAAATGTCACCACACCTTTTAGTTGTTATAGAGGCGAACATGCAGTTGCGCAGTTGACCAATCAGAAACAAGTATTTCAAAGAGCCATGAGATAAACGCTAATCACTGACAACTGACTGTTTGAACGCCTATATATGCGAAAATGTGAGGCTCTTGTTAACTTTGATTGAATTTGTCAGACATTATAACTGAGTCCATAATAGCCTAATAATAAGTATGAAATATTATGATGTGTGCAGCCCTAATAAGTGTTTAGCTCAGCCTAAAGAAAGTACAGCACACCATGACCTTGACTTTCATTCTATTCCATTCCATCAAACCTTTAATATGAATCTGGCTTTTTAATAACGTAACTCTGATTATGTTCAACAGTAATTGTTCTTGAACTAACAAGCACCAATTATCTCAAAGGAACTTTATTACCTATATATATGTTTAAAATGAATCATCTCAAGTTTCTTTATTTAAATGTTATTAAATGTTGTATATTAAAAATTGTAAGCAAAAATGGGATCTGCATATTACACAATTTTCCAACTTATATTTTCATAACTAAGTTCATTTGCTCGTCTTTATTTGGTTTCTACACACTTTAGCACATTTACACTAATGAAATTTATGAAACTGGCTGCAAAGTCAGGCTGAGCACTTACTTTAGAGGACGCATGAATGTGTAAATAGGAATTTTAAAGATGTTCTGTTCTCCAAACCTCCGCAAAAAAAAAATTTAAAAGTAT
>NW_015540844.1:179087-192290 GCF_001515605.1 Sinocyclocheilus anshuiensis | reverse complement strand
AAAAAAAAAGTATGAAGGACATGCTTCGTCATGATATTTTGCTTTTGAATGTACCTTCTGATGAAAGTTTTTAAGTTGCAGCCTTTTTGGACAAAATATGTAAAAACTGTTCTTATGAATTTGAAATGTGCACTCATTAGACCCTCTTTTTACTTATTTTATTTTCCTTTCACTGATATGATTAAAATACATGATTAAAAGGTAATGTTTAAATGTTAACAAGAGCTGCTTGGAAAGCATCATTAGGTCAAGTCAGGGTTTAATATATATATTTTTTTTTATATATATTTTTCTTATTTCTCTATATACTATAAATTATTTTTATTTTTATGTTTTAATATTAAATTTTTTTTTTTAATAATTCATTTTAGTTTTACATGGCCACCACTCACATTTTCTTCAGAAAAATATTAAAAAGTATTAGTTTCTTATTTCTTATTAATATTTTAATATTAATTTTAATAATAATTATAATTTTACATGGACAAGCACCACCACTCACATTTTCTTCAGAGAAACATTAAGATATATCCATTTTTTATTATTTTTTAATACTTAAACAATCATTTTAAATAATAATTTAAATTTTACATGCACGAGCACCACCACTCACGTTTTATTCAGAGAAATATTAAGATATATTATATTTTATTATTAATTCTTAATATTTAAACCTTAATTTTAATAATCATTTTAATTTTACATGGGCAAGCACCACCACTCATATTTTCTTGAGATAAATATTAAGATATATTAACTTTTTAAAATTAATTCTTAATATTTAAACACTACTTTTAACAATAATTACAATTTTACACATATACACAACATTTACACTCACATTTTTTTTTCAGAAAGATAATATATAAACATTGATTTAAAAAAAATAATATTTTAAATTTTTTCTTCAGAAAAATAACTTTTAATGGAGGGTCAAAATAGATTTCAGACAGATCACAGAAACAAAAATGATAACAGGAGTATAAAAACAAACATTTCGACTCCAGAATCAGTTCATCATATTGCTCATATTTCATTATTTTGTATAGCTCTATTAGACAGCATGTAGTATGTCATTAAGTATAAGCATGAAGTGTTTTTTTATGGTTTATTAATAAAAGTGGTCTTTTATCAGTTTAGTTCTCAGTATTTCTCTTTACAAACATGGAAGGAGAACAAATCTAATGCAACCAAGCTGAGGGAAGAGGATGAGAGCATATAAGATTGTTTAAAGTGGGTTGCGCTGGTGTAATCTCACACTTCATACTTTGAAGAAACACATGCTAATTTAGGCCTATTCAAAGAGATCTGTTTCTGAGGTCTGAGTGTCTACAGTTTTCAGAGCTGAAGAAGTTTCAAAGGACTAAAGCTCCTCTTTCCTCTTAATGATCAGCTTCCGAACCATATCCGCTATCCGTGGGCGGATTTCTTTGACGGAGACTTCAGGACCCCACGCGTCAACAACTTTGCCATCAGTGTCGATGAGGTACTTCCAGAAATTCCAGGTCGGCTCTTTCCTAGACGCCTCTGAAATTAGAAGAGAGTTTTACCGGCATTTAGATGAGAGCACAGCATGTAAAATGATTAAGCCATTAGACTGTGATCTTGTGTGAAAATTAAATGCCGCCTCAAGCACTTTGTTTGTTACATCATTGCACATGAACCGTTCGTGCACTTGAGTGGAAACACTTGATTTGATATTTTTGTATCTAATGCAGTGACTTCCAGACATTTTGAAGAGTGATTTAAAGCGATAGTTCACCCAAAAATGAAAATATGATGTTTATCTGCTTACCCCCAGGGCATCCAAGATGTAGGTGACTTTGTTTCTTCAGTAGAACACAAACAAAGATTTTTAACTCAAACCGTTGCAGTCTGTCAGTCTTATAATGGAGGTGAATGGGAATCATGGCTTTGAGAGTAAAAAAAACATACACAAACAAAACCAAATTAAACCCTGCGGCTCCTGATGATACATTGATGTATAAAGATACGAAACGATCGGTCTGTGCAAGAAACTGAACAGTATTTATATCGTTTTTACCTCTGATGCACTGCAATGTCTGAACTGTCCTGAGTGCGTCCTCGACAGCCGGCGCGTGATGTGTCTTCTTCTTCAGCCTGCGTGTGGCGCGTCTTCTTCTTCTTCTTCTTGCTTTACGGCGGATCGCAGACATATAAATGCATTACCGCCACCTAGTTCTCAAATGGACCATTGACACTCTATCTACAATCTCAGTTAGGAGTGTCAATGGTCCATTTGAGAGATAGGTGGCGGTAATGCACATATAAGTTTGCGATCCGCTGTAAAGCAAGAAGAAGACGCGTCACGCGCCGGCTGTCGAGGACGTGCTCAAGACAGTTCAGACATTGCAGTGCATCAGAGGTAAAAAACGATATAAATACTGTTCAGTTTCTTGCACAGACCAATCGTTTCGTGTCTTTACACATCAATGTATCATCAGGAGCCGCAGGGTTTAATTTGGTTTTGTTTGTGTATGTTTTTTTTTACTCTCAAAGCCATGATTCCCATCCACTGACATTATAAGACTGACAGACTGCAACGGTTTGAGTTAAAAATCTTCGTTTGTGTTCTACTGAAGAAACAAAGTCACCTACATCTTGGATGCCCTGGGGGTAAGCAGATAAACATAAATTTTTCATTTTTGGGTGAACTATCCCTTTAAGTGTTTAAATACTTTTTGATACCACTGTAACCCCAGCTAACAGGGAACGTTCTGGCAAAGTTATGAACAAACGTTCTTCCGGTATTGTTAATAGAATGTTCGCTTAAGGTTATCTGGTGTTTAATAACATTCTCAAAACATTATTTAAACATCATTCAGAAAATATTCAAAAGTAACGTTCCAATGCAAAAATGATAAAATGGAATGTTATTTGGAATGTTAATGGAATGTTCTCTCTAAAGTTTGCATAAGAAAAAAAAAACGTTTTTAAAACATTAAAAAACGGAATGTTCAGAGAACATTATCAGAGCATATTTTTGTTAGCTGGGACCTCGCGATCATCAAATCTGTTGCACTCACCCTCAAGATATTTGTAAGCATTATTGGCCCCTATTCCAACCACAGCAATCTTGCTGAAGATGGGAAAAGAAACCCCGTAGACTCGCCGCACAAAGCTGTCGATCTCTTTATCGCTGCCGGGCTCTTGCTGGCCGAACTGGTTGCAGGGGAAGGCCAGAACATTGAAATGAAACGGACCGAAGTCTTTTTGCAGCTGCTGGAGGTCTTTGTAGTGCTCCTCTGTGTAACCGCACTCGCTGGCCACATTCACTACCAGTGACGCCTACAAATACAGTACAGAAAAATCAAGAACATCATACGCCGTATATGACTACTGTGATCAGAGATAGATAGATAGATAGATAGATAGATAGATATACACTGTTGTTCAGCAGTTCTCCAATGTACTTTCTGCTTCCTTTTGTTTTAGTTGTTCTTGAATCAAATTTAAGGTTCATGATCATAATCACACAGGGTCTCTGTTTGTTAAACTGTGTGAAGCTTTTGAATCCATGTGACCATGAACACCAATTATGGTCTAAAAGCCAAATGAAGCCATTAGAGCCAATCTACAGCAGCTCTGAGTCACTGGATGAGTGAAGAGCCACTGTGACATCATTAATGGGACTCTCTCTCTGCCCTTGAGTCTTTATTTTACCGCTCCACTTCCTTTAAGTCTTCTTAATGATAATTGAATGTACACGTGTCCTTGTGTAAATTTGATGTTTCCATAAATGTAAACTACACACGATTCCTGTGCTGATCAGCCCTTGAACTAGAACATCAGCTCTTCTGATACAGATTGAAAAACACCTCATCTCTATTAAGCCTGCTGTGTTAATAAAAGCACTTAATGATTGTATTCATTGTTTAGCGTTAAAATTTACATTTTATTTTGGTGGCTTTACTACTACTATTACTACTACTACACTTAAAAGGATGACAGATTGCATGTAATGAGCTACTAAAGACAAATGTACTGTATTCATTTATTTTATCACGGTAGTTGTAGGTTGTAGGAGGAGTGGTGCAGTTGTGGTTGTAAAGGTAGCGATAGTTATTAGGAGTACATTAAAAAAAAAAAAAGTTTTGTCCGGTAAAAAGTGTGCTCAATTCACAAGTATCTAAATCAGTCAGATTTGGAGAAATGTAGCATTGCATCACTTGCCCACCAGTGGATCCTCTGCAGTGAATGGGTGCCGTCAGAATGAGAGTCCAAACAGCTGATGAAAACATCACAATAATCCACAAGTAATCCACACCACTCCAGTCCATCAGTTAATGTCTTGAGAAGACAAAAGCTGCGTGTTTTTTTTAGAAACAAATCCGTCATTAAGGTGTTTTAACTTCAAACTGTTGCATCCGGCTAAAATATGAGTCCACAATAACGTTTACTTCAGTGAAAATCAGTCTCAATCAGGAGAGAAATCTGCACAAATCAAGCACCGTTTACAAGCAAAACAGTTCTAAACAAATATGTGGGTGGATTTTGATGAGAGAAGAACTGCAGGTGATGGACTTTTCACTGGAGGAATCATTATTATGGACTCATATTTTAGACAGAAGCGATGGTTTAAAATGCCTTAATGATGGATTTGTTTCTTACAAACACGCAGCTTTTCACTTCACAAGACATTAACTGATGGACTGGAGTGGTGTGGATTACTGTGATGTTTTTATCAGCTGTTTGGACTCTCATTCTGACGGCACCCATTCACTGCAGAGCATCCATTGCTGAGACACTGATGCAATGCTACATTTCTCCAAATCTGATGAAGAAACAAACTCATCTACGTCTTGTATGGCCTGAGGGTGAGTAAATTTTATGAAAAATTTAATTTTTGGGTGAACTATTCCTTTAATATGATTGAATTAACCATTTGATTACACCAACATCAATGAAACTAGTATTTGAACTAAAGATCTTAGCTCAGATTCAGAACTTACTTTTCTTCAGTATTAATATAATATAATATAGTAAAGGGTTGTTGATTGTTTAGAGAGACTTCAAGGATTTAAGTACAGCATTTATTCAACATCGACACCTAGTGACTCAAAATGAGTTGTGCATATAACCATGCATCCAAATATTTATGCATAAATAAATTACGTTTTTAATAAAACAGTGAAGTACAGCGAGGCCTTCCATAATGCTATAAATTATAGCATGTAAAACTTTAAAATAACTTATAATGTTTATAAAGTTAACAAAAAATAATGCTGGACTGATCAGCAGTTCACGTACATTCAAAATCAATTTGTTCGAATCTTGTGGAATACTTATCTCAGAAGTATTATGCAACAATGTATGTTCATTGTTATTCCAAAGTGTTCCTTTATTGATAAATAGCAAACCATGCCGTTGAAATCCACAGCAGGAGCTGAGATATACTGCGAGGCTGCCACGTAGACACAGAATGAATGAACGAAGCACAACTCCAAACTGCTGGTTAGTTTATTAAGGGAAATACTAGAAGTGAGGACATGTTACAACACCATTAAAGCATGCATGAGAAAAGCACACAGTGATGCAACATTAGTATTAAAGGTTTTCTTACATGCACGTTAGTTGCATCTTACGTCTGCAGCATCAGAGCTGATTTCTGGAGACTCACGTTGTGCATATAACCATGCATCCAAATATTTATGCATAAATAAATTACGTTTTTAATAAAACAGTGAAGTACAGCGAGGCCTTCCATAATGCTATAAATTATAGCATGTAAAACTTTAAAATAACTTATAATGTTTATAAAGTTAACAAAAAATAATGCTGGACTGATCAGCAGTTCACGTACATTCAAAATCAATTTGTTCGAATCTTGTGGAATACTTATCTCAGAAGTATTATGCAACAATGTATGTTCATTGTTATTCCAAAGTGTTCCTTTATTGATAAATAGCAAACCATGCCGTTGAAATCCACAGCAGGAGCTGAGATATACTGCGAGGCTGCCACGTAGACACAGAATGAATGAACGAAGCACAACTCCAAACTGCTGGTTAGTTTATTAAGGGAAATACTAGAAGTGAGGACATGTTACAACACCATTAAAGCATGCATGAGAAAAGCACACAGTGATGCAACATTAGTATTAAAGGTTTTTCTTACATGCACGTTATTACGTCTGCAGCATCAGAGCTGATTTCTGGAGACTCACCGATCCTCTGTATTTCTCCAGAGAAACTAACCTCCCTCTGCTGTTCACCACCTTAAACGAGTAAAAGTCTTTCTGTTTGGCCTCGGCCAGACATGATAGAGTCAGGAAAGCAAGCGCTCTTAGAATCGTCCCCATAATAATGCTGTGAAACTCCTCGATAGAGCAGACGGATGAGAGAGAGGAGTGAGAGGAACTTTAATGACGCGGTGCCCAAACAACCAATCACAAGCGTCCGCATTCCTTACAACTTTAGAAATGTTTTCAGCTACTGTATGATAAAAGCGATCCTAAAAAATATAATATTGTACATACTATCATACTATAACTGTTGTTTTAATAAGATCTTTGGGAAAAAAAATATGTAAATTAATGAATTATTAAAGTAATAATATGTTATTTATTTTATAGATTTTTAATATTAATTTTAATATTAAATGCAGACATCGAATGCAATAATAATAATAATAATAATAATTATTATTATTATTAGCTATTTATTTAGCTACAATTTCTTTTGTATAATAATTAGCTTTTTTTTTACTGTGTTATTTATTTTATAGATGTGGTTTTTAATATGCATTTTAACACTGAATGCAGACATTGAATGCAATAATAATAATAATAATAAGTTAATTATTTATTTAGCTATTTGAAGCTGTTTAGCTACAAAATATTTAGTAATTATATTAATAATTTTGCATTTTAAACAATTTTAAACCGTTATTTATTTTATAAATATGTTATATGTATGTATGTATGTATGTATATCTATCTATCTCTATATATATATATATATATATTAACACTGAATACAAACACTGAATGAAATAAACAAATATCGATCTACTTGCTGCTGTTAAGATCTTTGGCAAAACACGAAAATTATGCGTTTTAGCCTGACAAATGTTAATTACAGCTTACTTAAAATAATTTTATATGAAAACACAGATGGCAAAAGCCTTAAATTTATTGTATCTCTCTAGTTATTTAGTTATATTTATCTAGTTATATATATATATATAGTTTTTATTATTATTATTTAACCTAATATTTTATTGTAAAAAGCATTTCAATATTTAATATCTAAAATTGTGCTATTTAGTTTTGGAATATATTAATTGATTAATTATTGTTAATAATAATAATAATAATAATAATGTTGATAGACTATAGATGTGACGAGAGTTTTCTTTTTTTTAGTAATTTAGTATTTCTGTTGTTTGGGCCGCATTGCGCCGCCTGCGGAAGCGTCGCGTCGCCGCACTGACGCGGCCCACAATCCAGCGCGCGAGCAGAGGTAACATGGCGCGTGCGCTCAGCGTCTCGAGCAGGGCCGAAAACAACAACAACAACATCGGCGCCGGGATACATGGCGTTTAACGCGAACCGCCGCCGCTCCGTGTGATCGTTCTCAGCATGTGCTGCTGATTTGCCGCACATTAGTGGATCTAGGTAAGCTCGAGAAGCGAATACACAGGTGAGGAAAAGGTCCGCGAGGCGTTAGTAGCGCAGCGCACGAGCTAACGTTAAGTGTAAATACATTGACAAAAGTTTGGGGGAATTACTACAAAATGAGACTTTTTGTGAATAAAACGCAACTCTAACTGTTTATTACTTACATGCAAATGTGTTCTGCATGCAAGTATGCAGATAATGATGCATTCCTAGTGTTTGATCATTGCAAGGTTACATGCAATTACCTTTTACAGTGGTAGTAGGAAATCAGGAAGAGGCAATGACATTTAGGATATAATATCAGTGCTGGTACATGCAAACAGTGTCCGAATTCATGTTAGGGACCCTATGTGTGACTAGGTCCTGTAGACCTCTAGTTTTGTGTTTGTTCTGGCCTACAGGTCATTAAACTTGATATTGGGACCAGGTGAGGGGTTGAATATTTGTGCATTAGTTTTGCTTTCAGATGCACATTTTACTCTGTATTCTTTTTAAGTACGATATGTAATTCCTTAATGTAATAAGCTTATAGTTATTATGTGTTACACATTTAATGTGTAGTTATTGGATGGACGGTAGTTGTATTTGCTGAAGTGCATGTTTGGATTCTTAAGAATTAAGCAGGAAACCATTTATTAATGATGATACTGTGCCTTCTTGGCAATTATTCTGTAATAATCTTAATATTGTATGCATTATGTGATCTGACTTTACCGCATTTGCTAAAATATCCAGTATATATTTAAAAAAAATAGTAGGCAGTGTACTTAGGGCTTGGGTTCGATTCCAAGTGACTGCATGAACTGATAAAATGCTTAGATGCGAAATTATTCATCAAGTTCATCAATGTAAAACTGTGCAGTATTAAGTGAATAGTAGATTTTGACATGTTCAAACTAACTAGTATGGAAGCCTGTTTCTGCCACAGAATAAAAAATAATGAATTTTAAAAAAGGTAACAACTTTCTATCTCACATTTCTCATTTTTTTACTCGCAATTCAGTTTGTCTCAAAATTTGGACTTTGTTTCTCGCAATTATGAGAAAAAAGTCAGAATTGCAAGATATAAACTTGCAATTGCAATAAAAATTCAGAATTGTAAGATTTTATATTTTATATATGTTGTGTATAATGTTTTTTTTTTATTTAGCTATAAATATTTCTGTATATATAATTTTGCATTCTGAAAAATGTAATACAAATTTTATAGATGTGGTTTTAATATGCATATTAACACTGAGTACATACACTGAATGCAATAATAGTCTTTAGCTATTTGTAGCTATTTGTTTAGATACAAAATACTTATGTAATAATAATAACTTTGCATTTGAACATTAAAAAAAATATTTTATAAATATGGTTTTTAATAGAGCCCGACCGATATATCGTTTTGCCGATATTATCGGCCGATATGAGCCTGTCGCCGATATATCGGTATCGGCGAATATGCCGCCGATATGAACATTTTTTAAAATTACTTAGTTTGTCCAGCAGAGCGCGCTCCATTGTTTGCTACTGGCGACCTGGATGAAACGCTTTAAAGCTTAAGTCTATGGAAAACCATTGAAACTTTGAACGGCCATATCTCCGTAACGGCGCGGCGAATCCGCACCAAATTCGGGGGATCTCTTCAGCTCAAGGAACCCTCTCGAACGCGAATCAAGTGTACGTCTCGAGGCCCTCTTTCGAATGAGACCACCCCCGCGTGGATAGCCCCCAGGGTTCGGGAGTTACCGCTGGTTAAATTCGCGGTCCGGTGCCGACCGATCTAGCGATCCCGGGGGGCTACCGACGCGCGGAGGGTGGCGTTCGAGAGGGCTCCTCGACCGTAAGTGCCCTGCGAAGTGGACTATATAGTACCAGTCAAATGTTTGGACACACGAATGGGAAAGTGTCCAAACTTTTGACTGGTACTATACTATAATATACACAAAGAATAGCGGCCGATATATCGGTATCGGCCTTTTTTTACTCCCTAATATCGGTATCGGTATCGGCCCCAAAAAACCCATATCGGTCGGGCTCAAACTATGCGTATTGTCATTGAATACATACACTGAATGTAATAATAATATTTAGCTACTTGTAGCTATTTGTTTAGATACAAAATACTTATGTAATAATAATAACTGCATTTGAACATTTAAAAAATTATTTTATGAATATGGTTTTTAATATGCGTATTGTCATTGAATACATACACTGAATGTAATAATAATATTTAGCTACTTGTAGCTATTTGTTTAGATACAAAATACTTATGTATGTAATGGTAATAATTATAATTTAGCATTGTTAACTATTTAAAACTATATTGTTTATTTAAAAAATACGTTTATTTTTAATATGCATTTTTACACTGAATAAATACAGTGAATGCAATAAAGAAACATGCAAAATTGTGAGAGAAAAAGTCGCAATTACCTTTATATTTGTATATATTAGGGATGTTCATTTTAACCGACCGTGAAGAATTTTGACCGATTAATGCAATCAGTTAAACGGTTTAAAAAGTCATTTATTTTTTTAGTAATTTATCAAAATATTTAAAAAGGTTTGCTGCATGATTGAAATACGCTACGCGTATTTAAAAAAAAAAATCGGTCCGTGAAGAATTTTGACCAATTAATACAATCAGTTAAACGGTTTAAAAAGTCATTTATTTTTTTAGTAATTTATCAAAATATTTAAAAAGGTTTGCTGCATGATTGAAATACGCTACGCGTATTTAAAAAAAAAAATCGTTTTTTAGAGGAAAAAAACAACGTCTAAGTCGCATTTTATTATTTCATTCAGAAATAGGCCTGATAATCGGAATTGTAAAAGGTTTGCCTTTATTTGTGTACATTCACAATAAAAACAAATCTTTGTGCTTTTGTAAAATAAGCCTAAAGAAAAATAGGATGCTGCTTTCTGCCGTCTCGTTTCCTTTCGCGGAGCACAAAAATGAACTGAAACTCTGCATACTAGGCTGCTACTTGCACAGTTTTTCTTTCGTTTTCTTCATTTATTATTCAAGTAAAAATATATTTCTCGTATAGGCCTATTTATCGTTATATATATATAGGCCTATAGCCTAGCTTTATTATGTTTTTCTCTGCTCGCAGAAGCGCTGCAGGTGCGTGATGTGATATGAAGACGTGATTATGTAAAATTAATTCCCGGGAAACAAATGTTAGTATTTTTCAACGAGTCACAGACACGTTTCCTTTCTAATTTAATTAAATTCGAATTTAAAATAATCTTGTCGGTTAATAATCGGTTAACGAGCATCGGTTGTGGGTTAGGAAAAATAACCGAAATGAACATCCCTAGTATATATGTATGCTTTTTTGACTCTCCCTTTACATGTCTAAATGTAATATTTGCATTATTTAATTAGAATAAAATTAATATATGTAATTATATCAATAATATTTCCGAGATCATGACTAGATGCCACTCATTGAATTAAATGTGCAAAATGTAGCAAGTACTAAGCTAGTATTCACTTCCCAATATTGCCAGATTCTTCCTGATTTCTTCAACTTTCCATGCACAAATATTTTTGGATCCCCACAATCTGATTCTGTCATGTTTCCGCTCCAGAAACCTTCAACCCAGAGCCCTTCGGGCTTTTCTTCAGTCTCGTCCGGAGAGCAGTAGAGTGGCATGGAGGACCCCAAAAGCCCCGTGAAAGTGGTCAAAACTTCCCGCTCGAGCGGGGGCAAGACGCCGTCCTCCAAACCCCAGCGGGAGAGCGCCAAAGTCCCGAGCCGAAGCAAGGACGCCATCCCCAGGGTGAAAGAGGAGATCAAGGGCGGCCCCAGCGCTTTCAGGACCCGCACCGGCAGCCCTCAGGAGCCGGGGAAGGGCAAAGCCCGCAGGCTGACGGGCAGAACTAACTCTGGCGAGAGGGGGAAAGGGAAGCCCCAGCCGAGTGAAGGCCGTCAGCAAAACCAGGAGAACAAAACTCCGGTTCGAAACAGTGAACCGGTCAAAGATGGAGGAGCAGCACCGCTGACCAGTAAAGCAGAGGAGATCTCAACACACGACAACACCATCACCGCTAAAGACAAGATACCCGGTGAGAAACAGGCATTCACAATCTAATGATATCTGGACAATTTGAGATGGTTAAAGGGATAGTTCACCCAAAAATGAAAATTAGCCCATGATTTACTCACCCTCAAGCCATCCTAGGTGTATATGACTTTCCTCTTTCAGACGAATCCAATCTGAGTTTTATTATTTTATTATTTTATTTATTATTTTTTTATTTATTATATTAAAAATGGTCTTGGGTTTTCCAAACTTTATAATGGCAGTAGGCAGGTGTTTCAGTTCAACAGTCCAAAAGAAGTCCAATAAACCACATCCACCCATAATAAAAAGTGCTCCACACGGCTCCAGGGGGTGAATAAAGGCCTTCTGTAGCGAGTCGATGCGTTTTTCCATATTTAAAAAAATATCCATATTTGTATCCATAACTGTTTAGCATGCCTAGCAACAAGCATGTCACTGAACAACTAGCCTTAAACAATGATCAATATTTGCCAATACCCTGATAGCTTTAAGCAATGAGAATAAAAGAAGAAACTTGGCTTAGCTTCGTGAAGACATTAGAGATGAATAAAGGGTGAAATATAGCCAGCTGTGACGTGGATGCTTCATCCCCTTCTTGATATCTTACTCCTTCCAGATCTCATGTAAACTGTTATTGATGCAGTCACATTATAGCACAACTTCAGCGATGATTTGCGGGCAAAGAGTCCATGTCAATGATATATCGCTGCGAGAAGCAGTACTCGCTCCGGTCAATTTCAAGCTTGCAGCTCAATGCTTGAACCGTGTGTATGTAATCATTCCGAACCTCTTTCACAAAATTCCTGATTGAACGCTTCCTATAGAGATGGAATTCGCCAAATTTGCCGTCTGATTTGCTCTTGAGCAAGCGATAAAGCTGCTGAATAATTCTGAATAGACCTTATCTAGGAATGCCGTGATAGGCGTCGTATTCCTATAGGTAGACATTGATCAGCTGATGCAAGCTTGAATCACGTGACCTGCCAGAACTATCACCACACTTGATTTTTCTGTCCAAATGTTATTTTTAAGTGAGTAAAATTAATATTGTGTGAAATAATTTAATCGCTGCAGTTGTGTATATTTTATTGACTAATTATTTAACATATACAACCTGCGTAATTGTAATTATTTCATATATATATATATATATCTGATAGAGTGCAGAATTCATGGTTCCGTCAATTATGGCAAGTCGTGGTGGTCCTGAAGCTGCAAAGCAGCCCCAGAGCATCACACTACCACCACCATGTTTGACTCTCTTCGATAACGATAGAAAAAATGTTCGATATAGCACACGATATATGCACGTGCTATGAGTGACGCAGACTGCACACACAAACATGAACACATGCTGAATTGAGTACTGTGCCTGCCTGTGATGAGATTGTGAATAAAAAAAATTTATATTAGTCAAATTTTAAACATTTGCATTTGAATGCAAAAATAGTACAATCAAATGTTAGGTGTGCGTCAGGGAGCGTCATTAGTGG
>NW_015540844.1:167210-178862 GCF_001515605.1 Sinocyclocheilus anshuiensis | reverse complement strand
CAGCAGCTGGGACTCAAACAGGCAGAGGAGAGACTGCAGAAGGACTACATCCACCGGCTGCTCAAGGTAAGACACGTCCTGCACACAAACACTGCATGGATATTTAATCAGGAACTAGTACTGTTATACTTGTTTGTTCACAGTGTAGATGTATGTAGATTGATAATGTAGATTGCCACAGAAGATCATTTTGACTAGTTCAACCCTACTTATCAGGTTTTGTAATGTAAAGGTCATGGATACTGAAGTGTTTTAAAGGTGTAGCAACAAGACTTGAACATTATATGTGTTATACAGAATAATTTGTTTGCCCTGTCAGTGTACAGATAACTGCTGTGAATTGTAATGAAGCTGGTAACTTTCACGTTAAAAAAGTATGTATGCATTTATTTATTTACTATTTTGTTTATGTATGCTTTTATTGATCTATGGTTTTATTTATTTATTTGTGGTTATATTTTTTGTTTTGTTTTATTGTACAGTTAACTCCTGTCATGAACAAATGACCCTGGAAACTTTCACGTTAAAAAAGTATTTATTTATTTACTTACATAAATACAACAGTAAATAAATATTTAAGTATGCTTTTATTTTTTTGTGGTTTTATTATTAGTTTTTTTATTTACCTATTTATGGTTTTATTTACTGGTTTGTTTTTTTATTTTTTATATACAGTTTTAATTATGTATGCTTTTATTTATTTATCTATGATTTTATTCATGTTTTTTTCTGATTTAATTGTGGTTTTATTATTTGTTTATCTGTCTATGGTTTTATTTAATTAAGTTTTATTTATTAATTTATTTGTCTTTTTATTTATTTGTAGTTTATATATTTATTTATTTGTTTATTTATTTATCTCAGGATTTATTTGTGTTTTTTTTGTGGCATTATTTATGGTTATATTTATTTATTTGTATTTTATATATTATTTAATTTTACAGGATTACTTTAATTATATTCAAGGTTTTTTTATTTTTATTTTTTATTTTTTATTTTACATTTTTACTGCTGTTTAGGATGAATTTTGTGCCAAACAAATATGAGTCTCTTTAGTTCATATTTGCTTTAACTTTCGCTGACTAGTTTAACTCAAATGCTGATCTAACTGTCCCGAATATCAATATAAGTGTGACCGCATGTTTTCACACTCACTAGCTGATTTGGCTTTTGAATGACGGTGAAAAGTGCCTCGTTAATCAAATCCGAGTCATTGAGTGCCCCGTGATTTCTCCCGTTAGCACGTCATGCTCTCCACAATCTGCAAAAATCGGTCACATTTACAGAAAAAATCGTTGCAAGCTTACCAGTGTTTTCAGAAAGCCAGCGCTTTTATCCACAGTGGAGAGAGAGCGCGTGCACATGGCTGCCAGGTTGACAAAAATAAGTAACACACTTGGCAGATATTTCTGTATTGCGCAAGTGTGAAGTACTGTTTCGGGGATTACGTCTTTTTATATCAGGCATGTGTTTTCCTTATATGTGTTCCTCTGCGGCCAGATTAAACCTTGTTGTAGCCTATATATTATACTCTTCATTATTTTGTAGAAACCTTGCACTTTTCCACTCCAGTTCAGTTTTTAATTGTAGTGTCTGTTCTATTACTGAACTAAATGATTTTTATTACTATAAAAAATCAAAACGACGGTGGGGGTCGGTGACGCGTTGGGCAAGTCACGTAACCGGTGTTGCGGCTTAACACTGGTATCACCGTCAACACCGTCTATCGCGGCAAGCCTAATTTAAACGCTGTTCTTGTATTCAAATTAAGCGCGGTCCACTGCTGTCATCAAGTAATATGTGACGATACATCGTCGTATCGATCTATCAAACACAGCCCTAGTGATTGCTTTCTCTGTTGTTGTGTATTTCCACAGCCGTCACCGGAGTACCCGAATTTCCAGTATCTATGCAAACTGTGTTCAGTCCACGTGGAGAACATCCAGGGTGCTCACAAGCACATTAAAGAGAAACGTCACAAGAAGAACATCATGGTGAGGACTTCCTTCTGTGCTGGTTTTTCTGTGGTCTATAAAATCCACAGTGACTTTAAGCTTAGAGTAGGTTTTTCTGTGCTAGTTTCTGTTGCCAAACTTTTATGTCAGCCGATATCTACATGAAGTGTCCTCTGATATTTTAATTAGTATTTCAGTCATTTATTGATACATTCGCATGTTCTCAGCGGTTGATTAATGGTCACATGACATGCATATAAATAGATTAACTAAAAAAGATTAAATATTTTGTGTTTGATCTTGTAGACTCAAACCTTTTTTTAAGTTGTGATAGTGTCTCAGTCCACATTACATTCACACTGGGGTTTTAGGAATCCAGCCAGTGTTATTTTAGTATTTTGAATATTTTATTGAGATACTATTGCAGTTTTTATTAATATTTAGTTTTTTCCTTTCATTTTAATTTTTGTTGATGTTTTAGTAATTTAGTTATATTTTTGCCTTTTGACATTTTGATTGACATTTTTTTTTATTATGTCTATATAGTTTGTATTATTTTATTTCAGTTTAGTTATATTTATTTAGTACATCAAGTTAAACTAAATGAAAATGAGAAATGTTGCTCTGGCAAAATGTGTGTTTTTTGGTAGTTTTTTAAAAATATGTTATTTTATTTCAGGTAATGTTTTTATGGTTTTAGTTTATTTAACTATAATAACTCTGAACCAAACCGCTGAAATGCTGTAATGTTCTACCCACAAAAAATGTTGGAAATTATATAAATTATGTTATCAGGCTTGCTAAAGAATGCTGCATGTCACTGTTAGCATGCTAAAACCCTCTCAGGAAAGATGTTATAGCTAAATATTGGATTTGATTCATTTCTATTGTTTTTTTGTTTTTTCTTGTTTATGTACGTTTGCAGGAGAAGCAGGAGGAGAATGAGTTGCGAGCGCTGCCGGGTCCCTCTCCGGCCCAGTTGAGAGTGCTAGACTCGGCCGTGCTGGAAGCGGCAGAGGTGCATGGCATCTCAGAGGAAGACTTCGCGCTGAGGCA
The DNA here is from genome assembly GCF_001515605.1 of Sinocyclocheilus anshuiensis. Lineage (NCBI taxonomy): Eukaryota > Metazoa > Chordata > Actinopteri > Cypriniformes > Cyprinidae > Sinocyclocheilus > Sinocyclocheilus anshuiensis. The sequence continues at coordinate 175,851 of NW_015540844.1, read as the reverse complement.
AGCCGTGGTGCTCAGGATGGAGGGGATTATACTCAAACAACTCACAGGTACACTGCTTGGGTAAAAGCTTGCACTAAACGTAAGTAAACTTAATGTAAAAATGAAAAAGTGAAAGAAAGTCAAGAAAAGAGTCTCTTCCGGTCTGCTGAATGTTTAAATTCTTCACTCATCCTTTCTTAGCGTGCTCTCTCCGTCTGTACGGCTCCTGTCTCACCCGCTTCGCCTTCAAAACGAGTGACGTCAACATCGACGTCTCTTATCCCTCCTCTGTGAGTCTGAGCAGACGTTCACCAGCTGCTTCTGTGGATACATGTCAGTGAGTTTTACTGTGTTGTTATTAACTCGTTTGTGTTGTGCAGATGACTCAGCCTGATGTGCTGATCCAGGTGCTGGAGATCCTCAAGAACAGCGGTAAGTTTCACTTTAATTCAACCACAAACCTTTATAATCCTACACTATGTTTAAATGGACTGGTCAATCAGTTTGTTGTTGTCTGAAAAAAATACAACTCAAATGTTTTTGCTTCCTAATGATGAATTGATATCAAATGTAATGCTAAACAGGTTTTCATTAAAAATGAGGGTTGTCAAAATACATTTTTGAGTTAATTACTTATGCCGATTAATTAATCAAATTAATTTGATATATTGACAGTGACTCCCATAGTCTTGGCAACTAATGCACTTTAAAAAGTCATGGAAAACTTAATATAAATGAAAAAAAAAAATCTGTTATATTTATAGCAAATACAATATTACATTTAAATATTTATTGTTTAAAATGAGTTGGACAAACTTTTGACTAATAAATAATAATAAAATAAAACAATAATACAGTTTATTATATTTATATTATCTTGTAAAAATATTACTTAATATGTATTTTATATTTATATTTTAATTAAAAATATATATATACATACACACACACACACACAGACTGTTCTTGAATGGCCCAGCCAGAGCCCTGACTTAAACCCAATTGAGCATCTCTGGAGAGACCTAAAAATGGCTGTCCACCAACGTTTACCATCCAACCTGACAGAACTGGAGAGGATCTGCAAGGAGGAATGGCAGAGGATCCCCAAATCCAGGTGTGAAAAACTTGTTGCATCTTTCCCAAAAAGACTCATGGCTGTATTAGATCAAAAGGGTGCTTCTACTAAATACTGAGCAAAGGGTCTGAATACTTAGGACCATGTGATATTTCAGTTTTTCTTTTTTAATAAATCTGCTAAAATGTCAACAATTCTGTGTTTTTCTGTCAATATGGGGTGCTGTGTGTACATTAATGAGGAAAAAAAATTAACTTCAATGATTTTAGCAAATGGCTGCAATATAACAAAGAGTGAAAAATTTAAGGGGGTCTGAATACTTTCCGTACCCACTGTAAATATGCTTCACTGGACTGTTTTCCAGCTCTAACAGCTGAAAGTTGATAAATGCACCCGACTTGAGTTTGGAGAGCTCAGATTAACTGGAGTTTCGCTTTTGTTTCCAGTGGAGTTTGCTGAGGTGGAGTCAGATTTTCATGCCAAAGTCCCTGTTGTTTTCTGCAGAGATGTGGCCAGGTCAGTTTAATGTCGGCAATAAAACGCTTCTGTAAATAGTCATTGCACACAGAGAATAAACATTTGAAGACATCAGTAATAGCCCGTCATAGCTGATAGGAGTTGTTTGTTGTCTCTGCAGTGGGTTAATGTGCAAAGTGAGCGCAGGAAATGATGTCGCGTACCTCACCACCAATCACCTTGCAGCTCTGGCCAGACTGGAGCCGAGGCTCGTGCCTTTGGTTCTGGCCTTCCGTCACTGGGCCAATGTATGTATGACTCGCTGTCACATTTTCCAGACATTACAGTAACCATCCTCACCGAGGTGTAACACGATTGTGTGTTTATCTGTAGCTGTGCCACATCGACTGTCAGGCGGAGGGAGGAATCCCGTCCTACTCGCTGTCTCTGATGGTCATATTCTTCCTGCAACAGAGAGCCAAGCCCATCCTGCCCGTTTATCTAGGAAACTGGGTATGAACTCATGTTCTGTTGAACCTCAAATGGATAGCTCCTAAATAGCATATAATCAATATATTGATTTTAAAAACCTACTGTTTTCTGTTCCAGAGGCTGTTTAGAATATTATGTGTAGTATTATGTTATCATGGCAACAGCATATTCACACATAAGGTGCACATTTAACTTTCACCTGGATATTTGCTACTCATCAAAACCCTTTGTCAACAAGCATTTTCATTAGTAATTTAGTTGAGTAAAATATAAATTTTTTTTTTTTAAATATTACTTGGGAAACATTTACTTTCTATTATGTTTTTTTTTCATTCATTGTAGTACTGTGCTGTTAAATGTATTATCTATTCATTAAATTTTTTATATACATTTTTCACAGTACAAATCAATTAGAAAATGTATTTAAATAATAATTATTTACTGAATAAATTGTTTTTAAAAATGGATTTAAATGATACATCTAACAGCGCAGTATTATAGCGAGTTGGGGAAAGAACATCATTGTAAGATAATAGAAACTAAATATTCAAATAATATACATTTATAATGATAATTATTTTCAGAATAAATTGATTCAAGGAACTGATTTAAATAGACAAATAATACATCTAACAGCACAGTACTATAGAGAGTTGAAAAAAACACATAATAATTGCAAGATAATATAGGCTATATATTTTTCAAATAATATTTTATGCATGTTTATAATAGGCAAGGCAAGGCAAGTTTATTTATATAGCACATTTCGTATTATTTAACATTATTATTGTTTAATATTATTTACATTTTATACATTGTACATTTTAATATTATTTATATAAATAAATTAAAAAAAATATTTTATGAAATATTTTTATATTATAAATGCGTATGTAACTTAAAAATAGCAAAAAAAAACTGAAAGGGAAAAATAACAAAAAAGTACAATTACTAAATATATAAAACAGTATAAAATATTATTTAAAAATGGTATACATTTTACCTTTTAATATTTTGTATATAAAATATTCATATATAAACTTTGACACAAAAAATATGGGAAAGATAACTAAAATTTAAAATATTACTAAATATAAAATAAATATAGAAAAACAGTAGTAAAAAGTTTCTATGAGTCCAACTCATTTAAAACAAGAAATTTATAAATGTAAAGTTTTATTTGCTAATATTTTTGCTTATATGAGTCTACAACACTCATTTCAGTGATTTAAGACTTTAGATCGGAAGGTTTGTAATAGGGCTGCACGATAAATACATTTGAAGACATCAGTAATAGCCCGTCATAGCTGATAGGAGTTGTTTGTTGTCTCTGCAGTGGGTTAATGTGCAAAGTGAGCGCAGGAAATGATGTCGCGTACCTCACCACCAATCACCTTGCAGCTCTGGCCAGACTGGAGCCGAGGCTCGTGCCTTTGGTTCTGGCCTTCCGTCACTGGGCCAATGTATGTATGACTCGCTGTCACATTTTCCAGACATTACAGTAACCATCCTCACCGAGGTGTAACACAATGGTAATTCAAAGTGCTTTACATAAAAGAAAGTAAAATAATCATTTAAAAAAAATCACAAAAAAAAAAACAAGTAAGTTAAAAACTTTGAAAATGTTTTAAAACTTGATTTAAAATGAATTTAAGACAGTTAAAAATAGAAAATGATTATACATACATAAAATACAGTGCAATCAGTTCGGACATCGTCAAGTGCTCATTCAATAAATGCACAGCTAAACAGAAGTTTTGAGTCTAGATTTAAATGTGACTAATGTTTTAGCACATCTGATCTCTTCTGGAAGCTGATTCCAACTGCGGGCGGCATAATAACTAAAAGCAGACTCCCCTTGTTTTGTGTGAACCCTTGGTATTTCTAACTGACTCGATCCTAATGATCTGAGTGGTCTGTTTATAATCAGTGAACATATCTGCAATATATTTAGGTCCTAGGCCATTGAGTGATTTATAAACGAGTAAAAGTACTTTAAAATCAATCCTAAATATAACTGGAAGCCAGTGTAAGGACCTGAGGACTGGTGTAATATGCTCAGATTTTCTGGTTCTAGTCAGAATTCTGGCAGCAGCGTTCTGGATGAACTGCAGCTGTCTAATGGTCTTCTTGGGAAGGCCGGTGAGGAGACCATTACAATAGTCCACCCTGCTGGTGATAAAGGCATGAACAAGTTTCTCCAAGTCTTGACTGGAAACAAAACATCTAATTCTTGCAATGTTTTTGAGATGATAGTATGCTGATTTAGTTACTGCTTAATAATACATTTTCACATTATAAATTGATTAAAAATTGTTTGGAAACACCTAACAGCACAGTACTACAGTGAGTGGGGAAAAAAACAATAATTGCTAGATTATAAACTAAATATTTTCCAAGTAATAATTTACGCATATTTACAATAATAATTTTTCACAGTATAAATTGATTTAACAAATAATGCATCTAACAGTGACTGAGAGAAAAACGTAATAGTGTAACATAATAGAAACAAAAATTTTTCCAAGTAATATTTTACGCATATTTATAAACATTTTTCGCAGAATAAATTGATAAAAAAATCAGCAAATCTAACAGCACGGTGCTTTTGTAAAAGGTGAAAAAAATTTAATGATGTAACATAATATTCCAAATACCATTTTACGCATATTCATATTATTAAATTTTCACAGGATAAATTCATTTTAAGAATTAAGAATTTTCCAAATAATAATTTTGCATATTTATAGTAGTATTTTTTTTAAATAAAGCGTAAATTGATTAATTAGTATTTTCTAGGGATGCTCCGATCAGGATTTTTGCAGCCGATACCGAGTACCGATTTCTTGTCATGGTGATCGGCCGATACCGATGCCGATTCTGATGCTTCAAGCTTTATATAGACGGTTTCATCGGGCGCACGCGCCTGGCCCAGCCTGAAGTTAACTTCCGGTCTGTGTTTGTTTATCAGTCTGGCTATGGCACCGGCTACAAACGCAGTTAAAGTTAAGGCGATGAGTAGACTGAAGTTGGGCTCAGGTGGTTGTGCTGTGGGATGTGTTTCCCATACATTTATTTATTTGTGGCGCTCGCCACAATATCAAAACTGACCGATTTTCCAAAAGGCTTTGTTGAATAAACATGAGCACGTACTGCACATTTAAAAATCAAAACGAGGCACGGGTGTTTTTATTTCACTGTATTTCTGAAGGAAGACTATCTTTGGAAAATTTTCGATGTCATATTCATTTCATCTTTCATGTTATATGCCTGATAAAGCAGAGCTTGTGAGCTCAGCGCTGCTTTGTGTAAAGCTGTTACCGCGGAAACCTCTGTTTCTCCCGCTTTAAAATGCATTCTGATTATTTGCGGGTGGATAAAATAAATCATAAATGATGCAAATATTAACTACATTTTTTTTTCATGAGGCAGACAATTTTACGTGTGTGTGTGTTCGTTCGCCTGATCGAGAAGTGGCAGTGACAGAAACGGTGACATTCCACATAAAGTTTGAAAGGAGTAAAGCCTGTGTTAATGCTATTGAGTAGGCTAATATGGCCAAAGAAGATACTTTGTTTTATAAATAAATGTTCATTTAAAAGCAGCCCACGATCAGCGATACGGCTCAGACGAGGTTTTGTTCCGTCCTCCATGCTGTGCCAACTCACAAAAGAGTTTTTTTCACACTGCTTTTTAGCCAAGCAGTGCGGAGAGCCGCTTCAGAAACATGCCGCGGCTGCAGTATAAACACAAGCACTGACTAGAGCGGCTGCGATCAGCTCCGTTCCCGTGGAGCCGTAACGTGCCGCAGACGTGTGCAGTGAGGCACAGATCAGCTCTAACGTCACTGAATCTGCTGTTAAAAATGAACCATCCATTCATCATCATGCAAAACATGCACGACAAATAACAAATTTTTCATTGTTTCTCGAAACGTCATAGCATATCCACACCGGCGATGACATGACTGTGGCTTAAAATCATTTACGTCCCCACGCATCATATACGTGGTCAGGCGTTGACGTCATCAAATTGCGATCGGTTCGTGAGATCGGCCAAATAGTGACTACCGATCGAGTCTGATTATCGGCCGATACCGATCTCTGGCCGATCGATCAGAGCATCCCTAGTATTTTCAATTTAATATTTTGTGTATTTATAATTTAAAATAAATAATAAAAATTATTTATGCATTTAGCAGACTCTTTTATCCAAAGTGACTTACAGTGCATTCAGGCTATACATTTTTTACCAGTATGTGTGTATTTGTAATATAAATTTTTCTTTGTAAGAATTTGGGCTTTATACATTAAAATATATAACATTTTTCTATTCAAATATATATGTAATCTTTTCAGTTTTAGGATGGGGCCCCTCACATGAGGATAATCATATTTGGGGCTTCGTCGTATCTAGTGGTCGACCGTTATAGGTTTTTTGACAGCCGATGCCGATATCTTGGAAAGCAGGGTGGCCGATATAAAGCCGATATAATTTCATTTATTTTCGTTTATATTTAAAAAAAAATTTTAATCATTTGAAAATGGATTAAAAATAATTGTGTAAAATAAACGTACTTATACTTTAGAAGACAAAGCATTTTTCACAAATAAATATTTAATAAAAATCTAATTAAAAAGGAAGTAAACACTGTAACCTACAGGGCACTCAGTATTCAGGGAAGTTTGTGTGCATTTTATTTATTTATTTTTTTTTCAAATAAAGCCAAGGTAACACTCATTTTACAATACAGCACGCAATGAAAATGACATGAATATGACAGTGGGCAAATGCATAAAGCGCAGCATAATTTGAAATCACTAGTTTAAAGTTTGTCGATCTCCAGTGAAGCTGAACTCTCCTCCTGTCATCATTCAATTTGCACGGACTGACCGTCACCCAGAGAACACGCGATCATGCAGGATACAAATGCACACTTCACAAGATCTTAACTAGATTCGACTAAGTCTGCAAGGTTTGTGAAATTAAATGTTCATTAGTCATTCAAAGATTTGTTTAAATGATGTAAATGCGTATTTGCTGAATGCTGACGGCAAATGAGAAAGTATTATAATGTTTGCCTTTCTATTACTAATAATATTAAAGCAATCGTTATAATACTTTTTTGTATACATTTTAATTCCTTTGTTTAACAGTTCTATCTGATTATTAGATAGACTTCTATCCATATTAGACAGAACTGAACGACGACAGCAAACAAGAGGGAGAATGTGAGAGCGGTGTACGCATGTGCTGCCGTTCTCGGCGCCGTCAAAATAAAAGTCCCGCCTCGAACACATTGGCCAAACAGAAAAACTTATCGGCCGATGCAGATATTTGAAAAATGCCAAATATCGGCCGATATATCGGTCGACCACTAGTCGTATCTATAAGATTGAAAACCCCTGATCTAAATAAATATCTCTATTCTTCTTTTATGTCTGCTCAGATAAAGGGCTTTGACGAGAAGCGCGTGGATGAGTTTCACCTGATGGGGATGGAGTCGGACTCGTTCGTGGGTTGGGAGCACAGGCCCGCTCCTGCAGGCGGGGACGGCAAAGCCAAACCCGAACCCAAAACCCAAACCGAGAAGAAGGCCGAACACGCTAAGGGCAAGGTGAGCGAGCGCTTCACTGCTACTCTTGACTGTATTAAAGAAGCCCTCGGGTGAGTGTTATTAGTAACGTGTGTGTGTGTGTGTTTCTAGACTCGTCTGACGCTGGAGGAGCCTGTGAGCGCGTCTCTGGGCCAGCTGTGGCTGGAGCTCCTGCGCTTTTACACGCTGGAGTTTGCGCTTGAGGAGCACATCATCAGCATCCGTCTGAAAGCGCTGCTGCCGCGGGAGCTCAAGAACTGGCCTCGCCGCAGACTCGCCATCGAGGGTGAGACCACAGATGTCTGAGATCCAGTGTGGTTAACACTGATATTGCATTGCAAACACTTCATTGATGGTTAACTTCCCGAAGAGTGAGCACTTGCTTGGTTTCCATCCAAATGTTTTGCGTTTTTCTGTTCGTTCAGCAAAAGGTGTGTCGGAAAGCTGTTTCAAATAAGATTGGTTGAGTTGTTCAACCTCTCTGTTCTCTCTTTTTAGGGATGCACCGATAATAAAACCCAAAACAATCTAATAGACAAAACAATATAATATTCTGGCTGATAAGCTGTTAATTATTTTCATGTTATGGCTAAAAACGGATTAAATAACTTATATTAAAATGCTGTGCTGTTTTGTCTAAATTAAAAACATAACTCTAAAAACAATATTATTTTCTAATATATAATAGTTAATAGCAATTGAAATAAACACAAGAAACAAATAAAAACACAAAATTAATAAACATTAAACTACAATTAAAATAAAATTAAAGCTATTTCAAAATACTGTTATAGGATATCAGTAATACTAATTTTATCTATAATATTATAATATTAAGAATATTTATATAGCATGTCTTTCTAACATTTGTTATGTAATAGTTAATAGCAAATTTGTATATTTAAATATTAAAATTATATATTTAAATATATATTTTTTTTAAATGATAAATAAAATATCAAACTTTTGATTAATGCTGTACATTTATGGAGAGATATATATATATATATATATATATATATATATATATATATACACACTTA
>NW_015540844.1:163059-167025 GCF_001515605.1 Sinocyclocheilus anshuiensis | reverse complement strand
TACAGGGTCACACACACACACACACACACACACACACACACATATATATATATATATATATATATATATACACACTTAACAAACAACCTGAATGGTAAAAACTAATGTAAAATGTTACTAAAAAGATTGTTAATGTTAATTTTAGTGTATATATAAAATACAGTTGTTTGTTTATTAGCTCATGTTAACAGATACAACTTTTGATTTAAAAAATGCATTAATAAATGCATTTTTGTAACATTAATATAATTAAATAATTAAGTATTGTTCATTGTTAGCTCATATGAAGTCTTATTGCAAGGTGTTACTGATTAACCCAGTGGTTCTCAACCCAATATTGGTCATCTACGCAATTCGGAAAAAGAGACGGCTTTTCTGCATTAGGTATGTTTTTTTTGTTGTTTTTTTTACTCTGTACAGCAGTTATTGTTCATTCTAAATTAATTTTTTTTAATGTAGAATATGTGTTACATAAATACATGAAATGTAGAACATATAAAAAAGTGCTCGTGGCTCGTCTGCCAGTGGGTGCCCCCCCACGCATAAAAGTGAAACTCCGCCTATAATTGTGCTGTTACTCCTTTCGAGCCGAATTTCACAAAATTGGGTGTTATTTATGGGGAGTAGAATTATTTATATATTTCAATGAATGTAATCGATTAGATATCATAATATTTAGGCTATAATATTATAAATCCGGTTGGTTTGTATTGCTGACGTAATATGTAAATGATATGCATGCGGTATGCATGCGGCCCGCGAGACTTGCACTTGGACCATAGTGCGGCCCGGTGGAAAAAAAGGTTGAGAACCACTGGATTAACCGGAGATGAGTGTTCGATGATTGCACAGGTAATCTAAAAATTAACACAATTCAATATCCAGTATCAACCGATACTGATAAACAATATCAAACAGCACAGTGTTTTACACTTTCATCTGTTTTTAAGTGCACTTTGTTTGTCGCATTAAGATGAAATAAGAAAAGGAGCTTCAACTGCAGTATGAAAGCACTTGTAAATGACTCAATCATGTGTTTCAGATCCGTTTGCATTGAAGAGGAATGTGGCTCGCAGTCTGAACAGTCAGATGGTGTTTGAATACATCCAGGAGCGCTTCCGCATGGCCTACAAGTATTTTGCCTGTCCGCAGAGCAGGAACGGAGCAAACGCCAGCCGTGGCTTACTGAGGAAGAAACCCAGACGTTCTCGCACGGCCCGATCCCGCAGCCTGGACCGGAAGAACCGGGGAGAGGTGGAGAAGAGCGGCGAGGAGGACGGAGACAGCAGTGATGAGGAGGATGAGAGGGATATGGAGGAAGAGGAGAGCCTGAGAGCGGGGTTCACCGAGCTCCTGGTGAGCGACGGTGGGATGGATGCCAGATCTGAGGCGGTTTCCCAGGAACCCTCCACAGCCACGTCTCCTTCCGCCCTCAACGGCCTGCTGATGGACAGCGACGAGGAGGAGGATAAAGAGCAAGACATGGAGAAATGGAACAGTATTGCACCAGAAGATATGCACTATGTCTTTGACAGGATGATCTTCACTGGAGGAAAGGTAATTGCACAGGGTACTGTAATATTTGTGGTGCTTGACTGTGCAAAATGTTTTCTTTTAAAATCAGTTTACCAGGTTTGGAAAGGTAATGGGATTTTCAATAGTGAATATACATTTCTAGTTGTGTTTGGCTTTAAAAACAGGTGGATATTGATCTTGTGTATAGTTTATGTGGAGTAAAACAAGCTCCTATGCCAGTGAATTGTTTTCATGAGTCAGTTCTTTTCAGTGAATCAGTGAAAATGGTCTGAATGATTCATTGGCAAATTCGTCTGGATTTTAAGAAATCCTTATTTGATAATTTCATATGCAATGGCAGAAGTAAAAAAAAACAAAAAAACTTACTGACCCAAAACTTTAAATGTTTGTTTTTTTTATGCTCACCAAGGCTGCATTTATTTGATCCAAAATACAGTAAAAACAGTAATATTGTGAAATATTATTACAATAATATTATTATTTAAAATAACTGTTTTCTATTTGAATATATTATAAACTGTAATTTATTCCTGTGATGCAAAGCTGCATTTTTAGCATCATTACTCCAGTCTTCAGTTTCACATGATCCTTCAGAAATCATTCTAATATGCTGATTTGCTGCTCAAGAAACATTTCTGATTATTATCAATGTTGAAAACAGTTGTGCCGCTTCAAGATCGATCACGATAAAAAAAGGTCTAAAGGCACAGCAGCAAAAAAAAATTGACTCTTTGATTCTAAGAGAGGGTGGAATAGGCATGGAATCCAATAATTCAGTCGTCTGGAGTCATTTTTTTATATTTTATGTATTATATATGGTTTATACTATGGCACACATGTGCATCACATGTGTTATTATGGTAAATAATTTGGTGCTGTTAACCAGAAGTTAAGGGTCTGCTGGTTGTTTTGCTTCACAGCCACCAACGGTTGTGTGCAGCATCTGTAAGCGAGACGGCCACCTTAAAGACGAGTGCCCTGAAGACTTCAAGAAGGTTGAGCTGAGACCTCTACCGCCCATGACCATACTCTTCAGAGAGATCCTGGACAGACTCTGCATGCTGTGTTACCGTGAGTGCTATACCATACTGCACCATCATCCATATTTAAAGGGATAGTTCACTCAAAAATGAACATTTTCTGTTAGTTTACTCACCCTCAGGCCATCCAAGATGCAGCTGACTTTTTTATTCAGTAGAACAGTAAAGAAGAGTTTTGTCTGAAACAATGGTCCTTGTTGATTCATACAATGTGCGTCAATGGCTGTCATCACTGAGTCCAAAAAAGCATATCAGGCAACACAAAATTACAGCCAACAGCCAAGGGGATTCATTTGGTGTTGCCTGATTTGTTTGTTTTTTTAAATCAGTGATTTTTGGGTGAACTGTTCCTTTTAATATGCCAGCACACCCGAATCATCCCAATCAGAGAAAATGTCCTTGCCACTTAGCAGCTTGAGTGCATTTATTTGGATTTCCCCTTACATTTACTTCAGGTTGAGTTGCGATGTGTTTGTGTTTGTAGGTGAGTTATCGCCGTCTCTCATCGAGCAGCAGAAGAGGGAGCAGATTCTGGGCAGTCTGGAGCGCTTCATTAGAAAAGAGTACAACGGTGTGGATTTACGTTCATACGTGTGCAACAGCGTTAACCAAAAAAACATGCAGGAGCTAAATAGCTTTAGCAGAAATTGTCATAGTCTAGAAATTGTCTATAGTGGTCCTCATTTTGTTCTAATAGAAAAAAAAAATTCATGATAGCATTTCCACAACTTTCCAAAAGAAGAACAAATGTGACCCTGGACCACAAAACCAGTCATAAGGGTCAATTTTTCGAAATTGAGATTTATACATCGTCTGAAAGCTGAATAAATAAGCTTTCCATTGATGTATGGTTTGTTAGGATAGGACAATATTTGGCCGAGATACAACTATTTGAAAATCTGGAATCTGAGGCTGCAAAAAAATCTAAATATTGAGAAAATCATCTTTAAAGATGTCCAAATGAAGTTCTTAGCAAAGCATATTACTAATCAAAAATTAAGTTTTGATATATTTACGGTAGGGAATTTACAAAATATCTTCATGGAACATGATCTTTACTTAATATCCTAATGATTTTTGGCATAAAAGAAAAATCTATAATTTTGACCCATACAATATATTTTTGGCTATTGCTACAAATATACCCAAGTGACTTAAGTGCTCCAGGGTCACACATTTTAGAGAGATTGATTACAGCAGTAAGATAAGCGAAAGGAGTCAAATTAAATCACTTTCTAAGCCATTGTATTCGAAACCCTCTGAGCATATATATATATATATATATATATATATATATACACCCACACACACACACACACACACATATATATATATATATATATATATATATATATATACACTAGGGGTGTAACGGTACACAAATATGACG
>NW_015540844.1:159257-161757 GCF_001515605.1 Sinocyclocheilus anshuiensis | reverse complement strand
TACTGATTTAATTTGTTTAGTAACAGCCTAAATGTATTATTATTATAATTGACTGATTAAATGTAAGAATTTGACTCAAAAGATGATGTACACTTTTAGAAAAAAATGGCTTTATAAAGGTAAGAATGCCCATAAAAGTTAAAAATGAGTTTAAAATTATTGGAAAAGATTAATTTCTATCACTGCTGTGAACTGACCACACAGAATATGAAGAATATCAAAAACTTTAGGAGTCAGCTGTCCACGGTAGTCCTTAAGATATCAGCGCAATAACACACTCAGCAAAATATCGTCTAATTATCTTTATCGATAAAATCACAGAAAATATTGAGATATTATTTTTTGTCAATATCGCACACCCCTAGTACTGACAAAATGATTTGCAACGGTCGTTTTGTCACACCCAGTGTAGACGGCCTCAAACTGTTGGTGTATTTCCAAGTTATGAATGGCCGGTAACTTAAAAATTTAGTAGCCAAATTGGCTGGTGAGTGAAAAAGTTAATTTCAATCCCTGATTATATTATATTTAGGGGTGCACATTAGTTTTTCAGCCTGGTTCTCATAAGAGCACCTGGAGATTTGTTTTGGTCCCCACACTGCACAATGTGACCCATTAAATGTAACTGCAAAAAATAAATTAATAATAGTGATGATAATATTATTGCACTTCATTTATTTATTAAAAAAAAAATAAAAAATTAATAAACTGTGATAATACTATTATATTTTAAAATAAAAAGGGAGTATTAAATACAAATATTATTATTTTATAGTAAACTTAAAAATAAAATACTAACATTTACTTCTTCTTTTTTTTTTATATGAATTTTCATAAATTTCTAACTTAAAATCAGCAAGCTTTTATTTTGGCGGGTTGCCGGCAAGTAAGTATATGCGCTGCCGATTGGAGAGCTTCAGTGAATGAAATGTCATAGTTTTGCATTGTGCTTTGAAAACGGCAGCGGATAGCCTAGATTTATGCTTTCAGTTCGAATATAAATCTTATACACTATTACAGTTAGTCGATCTAAAATGGTAATTGTGCATTAACAGCTGTCAACCATGTTGCAAATGAGTGGTCTTAAGTTATTTACACAGCACAATTTTTATTTTGGTCGCGCATGCACCACTTATGTGTACCCCTGATTATATTACATTATATTATATTATATTATATTATATTACATTCTATTATGTGTCTATATGAAAAATTGTCCGTTTTATTATTATTATTATTATTTATTTACATTGATTTATTTTATTTGAATGTTGTTTTTGTGTGTCAGGCCCAACACAACACCCGGATGCTGGCCACATATGCTGCTATAGACCCTCGTGTGCAGTATCTGGGCTACACTATGAAAGTATTTGCCAAGGTAAGACCAGATATCTTTGCTGTTGTTGTCATAAATGATTTTAACTTGCAGAATGCACATAGTTGCATAAAATATTCCCTACAGTATTCAAACATGCACATTCAGACGGCTAGTGCTAAAGGAACATGTGCATGAGTAGCTCATCTACAGTAGTAAAGTTACATGCACGTTATTTTTGATTATTGCATACTCCTAAAGAAGCTCAACCTTTTGTGGACAAATGTAAATTGTACTTGAATTAAATTTTAATTAATCTCTGTCATTAATTACTCACCCTCATGTCGTTTCATTTTTGGGTGACCTAACCCTTTAATTAGTTTTGAGATGGCGCCGACAGTGATGGCTGCCTCCGTGGCGTGCTCCGCAGTTGTTTTTATGTTTTTGTTAGTTTGTCCTGTCTTTAGTTATATCCCTGCAATCAGTTTCACCAGAGACGAATTGCTGGACATTTGGCAGTGCACACCACCCGATATTTCACTGGTTTTCGATTATTCTGATCTTTTGCTGGACATTGTAGTCAGGGGAGCAGCGGCGCTGTTCAGAAATGTGTTTATGTATATATATTCTGTTTATGTCTATACTGTATTCTATATATAGTACCAGTACTATATGGTACTGTACTATAATATACACAAAGAATATCGGCCGATATATCGGTATCGGCCTTTTTTTTTAGTCCCTAATATCGGTATCGGCCCCAGAAAACCCATATCGGTCGGGCTCTAGTATTTACATTCCTCCGCAAGCACACGTGAGCTCCGCTGCCCTGATTGGAGTGTTTTTGAAGCTGCTGCCACCGATCTGGACGAGCTCACGGATTAGTTTTCTGAGCTCATACATTCGTTTCTGTGAGGATATGTGCATTCCTACCAGGACTCATTTAACTTACAACAATGACAAACCATGGTTCACTGCAAAACTCAGACAGTTCCGTCAGGCCAAAGAAGATGCTTACAAGAAGGGGGACAATGTCTTGTCATAAACAGGCTAAATACACACTGGAAAAGGACATCAGAGTGGCAAAGAGGAATTATTCTAAAAAAATAAGAATTAAATTCTCTTCCAGTGACTCAGCATCAGTGTGGAAAAGTCTGAAAGAAATCACCAATTACAAGACACCAT
>NW_015540844.1:134670-158344 GCF_001515605.1 Sinocyclocheilus anshuiensis | reverse complement strand
AGTCTACACCTCAAATTTGCACATAATATACAGTACCTGTACATACAAAACTGTCTGTTGTAATATACCTGCACATACAATTGTCAATTTATATATTTTTATTCCTTATTTACTTGTTCTAGTTTTTTTTTTTATTTTTTATTTTTTTATTTATTATCTGTGTTTTTTGTTCTGTCACTGTCATTCTGTTACACTGTGGAAGCTTCTGTCACGAAAACAAATTCCTCGTATGTGTAAACATACCTGGCAATAAAGCTTATTCTGATTCTGATTCTGATTCTGATTAAGCACAACTGTTTGCAACATTGATAATAATCAGAAATGTTTCTTGAGCAGCAAATCAGCATATGAGAATGATTTCTGAAGGAACATGTGGCACTGAAGACTGGAGTAATGATGCTGAAAATTCAGCTTTGATCAACGGAATAAATTATATTGAAAAGTTTATTCAAATAGAAAACAGTTATTTTAAATTGTAAAAATATTTCAAAATATTACTGTAATTACTGTATTTTTGATCAAATAAAAGCAGCCTTGGTGAGCAGAAGAGCTTTTTTCTCAAAATCATTAAAAAATCTTTCTGACCCCAAACTTTTGAACAATTGTGCATACTTTGAAGAAAATAGTTAAGGAATTTTTTTTATTATTAATTAAACAAATTGTTTTTATCTCAATTAACAAGAGCTCATAAAACGGTTTATTTAATAATAAAGAATTAGAAAATGTTTGTAATATTTTTAATTATTCACCAGGAAAATTTTAGCTACATTGGGTGGTCCTAACACAAGCGTGCAGTTTAGCGCCATCTGCTGTCAGAGAGTGAAAGTGCGCTTTCATCCAGAGCGTCTCTCACATGTTCCGCCATGTGCTTCTCGTCCGTGCTTGTTTACATCAGACTGCGCACACCTCTTTCACGCAGCATACAGCGGTGTTGTGCATTTTGACATGTTGATGGTAAAAGTATTCTTATAATGCATTCAAAATTTTGAATAATTTGTAATATATAATTATTCACGGTATTTAGAAGTGCCCACGATAACAATATCGTGCATATCCATTACCGTGATATATCGCATTACCGAATACCGGCACAAGTCTAGTACCAAGATGCAGTTTGCGAAAATATAAATGCTAGAAAGACAGCTATCATTGATACTGAACTGGCCAAATGAAATGCACATGTCTCTGCTCTTCAAGAGACAAGATTAGTAGGGGCAGGTACTATTAGAGAAGCCAATTTTACATTCTACTGGTTTGGCAGGCCAGCTGATGAACCAAGGCTGTACGGGACTGGATTTGCCATGCGTAACAACCTAATCGGCAATATACAAACACCTACTGCAATTAGTGACAGAATATCTTTCTTTAGACTTAACACCAGACAAGGTTGTATTTTAGTAATATCTGCCTACGCACCAACACTTAAATCAGAACCAGCAGACAAAGATCAGTTCTATGGACACTAGAAATGCTTCGCAGGTCATCTCCTGAAGCTGAACGGACAGTCTTGTTGGGTGATATGAATGCCAGAGTAGGGGAGGACCATAATATTTGGCCTGACAGCATTGGAAAGTTTGGGGTGGGGTGAATGAATGAGAATGGTTAACGGCTACTCGAGCTCTGCTGCAGAAACAATCTCTGTATTACTAATACTATCTTTCCTGGGTGATTACATAGAAAGATGACTTGGTGCCACCCAAGATCTAAAGCATGGCACCAGCTTGACTTTGTTATTGTCAAGCAGAAGTACAGAAAGGAAGTCAAGAATACACGTACATATCACAGTGTCGACTGTGACACTGATCACAGTCTAGTTGTGTCATACATAAACATTGAACCAAAGCCTTTCCGTCGTCAAGTGAAACAGTCCCAAAAGATTGACATTCACAAAATAAAGCTCCCAAATCTTAGAGAAAAATACTGTAGCAGGCTTGAAGAAAGGCGTCAGAACATTCCTGATACTCCAGACCCTGGGAAGCCATGAGAAATGTGATCTATGACACTGCTTTACAAACTTTTGGAAAGAAAAGGAGACAAAATCCTGACTGGTATAATGCCTCCTTACAAATTATCCAACCAGTTCTTGAGGAAAAGCATCAAGCTCTAGTCCACCTCAAATCAAGCCCCACAAGACAAGCAACAGTCGCATATCGTGCTGCAAAATCTGCTGCACAAGCAACAGTTCAGAAATGTGCCCAAGATTACTGGGACATGATATGCTCCAATATTGAAACTGCAAGAGATTCTGGAAATATCAAAGCTATGTATAAAGCTATCAAAACTGTAATAGGACCTAGTACCCAGACTTGTGGTGTGTTCAAGAGGAAAGATGGTTCCATCATTTAAGATAAACCAGAGAAGCTTGTGTGTTGGACAGAGTACTTTAGTGAGTTATACAGTTCAAATAGTGCTGTCTGTTATGTAAGGCGCGTCGGGGTCCTGATCACCCTGTCGGGGGTTATTCTGCGATAACAACCGGCTGGATGTACATTATCATGTCTACGTCACGAAGTGGGAAGATTTGCATAACGCCGCCCAAATGTTCACGCAAAGAAAGAAGGCGTAACTTTTATTCTCGCTATAGTATGGTTGCTGCCGCCATGTCGTGAAGATGCTGTGTATTTCGTTGTGAAAGCAAAACTACTTTGTTTGGCCTTCCAAAAGAGGACGATATCCGCTTCGTCATGCCTGGAGCCTGAAAGGCTCAAGACCATGCTAACTACCTCCAGCGGCTAAAAGAACGTCGCAAACATGATCTATGCTATCCAATAAATGTCTGTGGCTTATTGTCACCCACATTGTCGCTCATGACAGATGCATGCCATTGTTGTACCCTGTCACTGCCCTCTTCATTACATTTTTATCCTTTTGTCAGTGCATTGGAAATTACTGGATGCTATAGTATTGACTACATGCACACTAGGGGAAAATGTAAATGTGTGTGTTTTGCAGCGCTGTGATATTGGCGACGCCTCCAGAGGAAGTCTGTCCTCCTATGCTTACATCCTCATGGTGCTGTATTTCTTACAACAGAAACAACCACCAGTCATCCCTGTGTTACAAGAGGTACAAAGCACTTACACAGAAGTACTGTGGCAGTACCATGGTGCACTGATAGGATCACATATCTGCACCATGGAACTGAATGATTGTGCTCTTCTGCAGATATTCGATGGGAGCACTGTTCCTCAGAGGATGGTGGACGGCTGGAACGCTTTCTTTTTCGATGACCTTGATGAGCTGGTGAGTGGGATTGATTTGAGATTGTTTCTGAGCAAGACATTTTTATTTGAGTCAGAACGTTGAAGAGGTTTCATTCTACTTAAATTGTACCATTTTTATTAATTTAATTTATTTTCTTTAATTATGTATTAGATATTAACCTTTTAATATTTACTTTTCACTAAATACACAAATAAAAATGCTAAAATGTATTTTTATATTATTTATAATTTATAATAATAAATCATCTGTTATTTAGAGACAAGTAATTACAAAAATAATTAGATTACTTAATATTATAATTATAAATAATATAAACAAAGACATACGATCAGTTATGGATCTTCTTTATTTAGTGACAAGTAATTACTAAAAAAATTAAGAAAATCCATAAATGTATTTGTTTATTTTATTTATAATTATAATATTACGTAATTTCATTATTTTTATAATTGCTTGTCACTGAATACACAAAGAAAAACAATAACTGATAATTATATTAAGTAATTTAATTATTTTTAGTAATTACTTGCCACTAAATACACAAAAATGATTACTGATAGTATATATATGTTTGTTAGTTATAATTATAATACTAAGTAATCTAATATTTTTAAAATTACTTTTCACTAAATATGCAAAGAAAAATAAGTGATATTATATATTTGTTTGTATTATTTATTATAATATTAATAATCAAAAAAATTTTGTAATTGTCACTAAATACATAAAGAAAAACAGTAACTGATAGTATTTGTTATCAACAATTTGTTTATTAACAACAACAACAACAAGTAATTTCTATGTATTTTTTATATATTATATTTAGTCAACCTCACTGAAAGTGACACACGTTTAGTTTCTAATATTTATCATTTATACACTTGGAGACTGTAAACAAATTACGCAGCCCGATGCATTTTGAAGTGCACTCAGCATGCATCAGTTAAGGTGTGTGTTTCTGGTGTCCAGCGGCGGCGACTGCCGGAGCTCCATCAGAATAAGGAGACAGTCGGGGAGCTATGGCTCGGCCTGCTGCGCTTCTACACAGAAGAGTTTGATTTTAAAGAGTACGTCATCTCCATCCGCCAGCGCAAACGCCTCACCACCTTTGAGAAACAGTGGACGTCCAAATGCATCGCAATCGAAGGTTTGAAACGCTCATTATGACTCTCAACTTTTTTCTCTTACTTTGTTCTGACATGCACAGAAATCAGTTATTTTATTCAGGTTATTCATTCTTTTATTTATTTGTTAATTAATTCAGCCTCTCTAGATCTGTCTTGCTTCATAAAAACAGATTATAAAATAATTGTATTAATATATTTAATTAATTTTGTACTTGTATTTTATTGTTATTCCATCCATTGTTTCCAAGTAGGTTTAAAATGTTTAATGCTCTAAAATACAGTTAAAACAATATTTACATTTTTTAATATTATTATTAATCATTAATTAATTTATAACTAATTGGATATGAATTAGTATGTAATAATTTATTTTTATATTATTATTTATAATTACGGTATTAATAAGAAAATAATTATTTTTAGTAATTATGTTTCACAAAATACACAAAAAGATGATGATATTTTGCAATATTTTATTTCAACCAAACAAACATGTTGCATGACCCTTGAATATGTTATTTTTACATGACTGTTTTTTTTTAACAGATCCCTTTGACTTGAATCACAATCTTGGGGCTGGTGTTTCTCGCAAAAGTAAGCCAATCTATCCTGTTCCACACCTTTCAGTAAATATACGGTTGATTATGTCTCACTTGTTCTCTCTGCCCTCTCTGTACACAGTGACTAACTTCATCATGAAGGCCTTCATCAACGGCAGGAAGCTGTTCGGCACCCCATTTTACCCTCAGCTGGGAACAGAGGCCGTGAGTCACACTACAACTGCTAACGCCATTTTAACCTTCATTTCATGTCTCATTTCATCTTCATGTGTCATGGCGAGCTCTCAGTCCATCCCCATTCCTCAAGGTGCTTCAGTCCAGGATCGGGCTGGACGGCACAGGCAGCCCTCTGAATGTGTGAGGACCTAAACTCTCTGCTCTCAGCTGCGGCTGGATGATAGACGTCCATTGCCTTTTAGTTGTTGATGTTTCTCAGTATTTTATGTGCTTTGAAATTAATTTATTTTGCCAGTCAAATGAAACTTCGACCAAATAATTTGAACCAATTATTAATTTTTGTCAAGTATATTTAAAATACTGGTCACTAAATATAGTAAAAATCTGGTTTATTTTTTAAATTTATCTATGTATTATTTATTTATAGTTATAATTAATCTAATTATGTATTTTTGTCATTTTTAATAAATAAAAAAAGTTTTATTATTTAATTCATATGATATTTATTTAGATTTATAGTGCATTATATTTATTTTTAATTATAATAAATTATCTAATTTTATCTAATATTACTTTTCAGTAAATAAAATTGAAGGGGGTCTGAATACTTTCCGTACCCACTGTATATATATATACTAATAATATATAGCTGATAGTATGTATTTATAATGTTATTTAGAAATAATACAGTGTATATATAAAGTATATATGTATTACTATTCTAATATTTATAAGTAATACATAAATTTTTTATTATTAATTTTCACTAAATAAACCAATTATTTAGTCATTAGATTTGTTGTATATGTGAGTTACATTTATATTTGCCTTTATATATTTTTTTATAATTAATGAAGTATTTATTTTTAGAAAGTAGAAATTAATTTTCACAAAATAATCTAAGAAAAACTTTAACTTTATAAAGATATATTTATATATTATAAAGATATAATTATGTATAATTCTTATATAATTAATAAATCATTCAAAGGGGTCCTTGATTATTTTACTTTTTTAACTTCAGTTAGTGTGTAATGTTGCTGTAAAGCCGTATATCAAAAGCTAACATAGCATTTACAAATAACAGCATATCTACAAAGCGTTCTGAAACGTCCTGTAAGAGCTGTGCTTGCACAGGTTCTGCTCGATCCTCTTCACTGATATTCTCTGGGTCTGATTCGGCCTCAAATTGATAAAGCAATATTGACACCATTGTTTACCATACACCGGAGCACATGCTTCGTTAATGTTAAGTAATGTTAAGGGGCGTGACGTTTCCGGACAACATGCACTAGATGGTTAACGAATCACAACACACTGGAACAGCTAACCAATCTGAGCCCATTGTGTATTTCTGAGGGAGCAACCAGTAAGTCAAGTCGTTTTTAGTAGAATGGACCCCATAAACACAATCAAGCCTTCGAAAATAGCTGATTTACCACCTCTTTAATTATTTTTAGTAATTACGTTTTTTACTAAAGAAACTAAGTGTTTAGAAACGTTTACGCTACTTATGCACGATGACTTGAGAAACCTTACAAAAACTGCTGTGATGGTACCACGTTACACTGATATTTTCAGATATGGGCATGGTAGTGGTATGAAAAGCGATATGGTATGATATCCAAGGTTTTGCCCAATTTTTGTTTGCCAAAAAAAGTCATTGTAAATATTCAATATCACCCAGCAACATAATTTATTTTCATACATTCGTTTTTGGATGAACTGACACTATTTCTGTCTGTTTCCATCCAGTCTGATACGCGTCAGACTCCTCCGTACTCCCCTCAGCCGTCTCCCTACAGCCAGGCGTCCGTCTCTCCGCAGAACAGCAAGCCTTCCTCTGCATCCTCTACCTCCAAACCCTCCCAACTGCAGCAGGTTCCACAGGTCCAACTTCCCATCTTCAGCTTCCCCCATTCCCACCCGGGGCCGTACCACGCCGGGCTCTCCGCGCTGGGCCTCCTGCCTGCCCACCCCCAGCAGCCGCCCCTCACCTCTGCCTCCTGGCCCATCCACGGCCCTCTCATCCAGGGCTCTGGGGCCTCCACCGCCTCCGGCCACCCGTCCTCTCCTGGCCTGAAGTTTGCCATCCGGGGTGGTGGAGGCGGGACTGGAGGCGGGCCAGTGGTGAGCCCCGCCCCCATGAACCTGAACGACCCCAGCATCATATTCGCTCAACCGTCGACGGGGCGGGTGGCTGGTGGAGTGGGCGGCGGCCCGGCCCGAGAAAGGGTGCACCCCTGGCACAATCACCATCTCAATCCGGGGCCACTTGTGGGGAACGGCACAATAAACAAGACAGGTACACACACGTGGTGCTCACACTTTCACGTGGTGCTTTCTAAGGCAACATCCTTATGGAGATTTAAGCTTTATGAAAATGTTTCAGAGATGAGTGAAATCAGTGCAGTGTCTCTTTGTGAGCTCAGGTAAGTCTCACAGGTGTTTTGGGTTCACTGGGTGACTCCACAGCTGTTAGACTAAACACTGGGAACTGGATTTACTGGATTGCTTGTCCTCTTTTAGAGCCGCTTCACCTGCAACCCCTTGAAATCACAGTCTAATGAATACCTTGTTTTTTGAATCTAGTATAAATAAGGAAGGTGACATGGTTTCATAATGGTTGAGTGACATTTTAACGGTTCTGAGTTCTTGTGTTGGTTGTTTTACTCTCTGTTAGTACAGAGCCGTGTGTTCACTGTTCTCTCTCTACATCTCAGATCCTAATTTCCCATCTCATTTTGGCGGCGTGACTCAGGGCTCTCGGCCCTGGGAGCACAGCAGTGCTGCTCCGTATTCGCTGTCTCCATCCTTCATGCCCTACCGTCTGCCACCCTACCTGCAGCAGCCCAACAAACCCTTCATCTCACAAGGTACCAGTGCTGTCCTATCTGTCTGACATGTTGAAAATAAAACATTCAAACCTTGTGTATATGGAATTTTCCATTGTCAACAATAAAACATTTTTTATTTTATTTTCATTCATGCTATTTTTGCTGTATTACTTGGTTAAGGACAAAAGCTTTAAGATCCAACAAGTCAGTTATGTAGTGCCAAAAACCTTTCCTATAGCAAACTAAAAAACAGACGGGAAAAGAGCAGATAAGAAATAAAAAGCAAACCAACATTGTGTTGATTTTAATATATATATATATATAAAATGTTGGTAAATTTTAAGTCAATTAGGAAGTGGCCAAAAAAAAAAAATAATCAGGAAAAAAAAGAGCATTTGTCATTTTTTTTTTTATTATATTAATATTATATATTTTTTTTGTAGGTGAATCATGCTTAATTATCTTGTCATGTCACAATGCAAAATAATTTAATGGTGCTAAAAGTTGGCTTCATTCTCTTTATGTAGAATAGTGTTTATTTTACTTTCTTTTGACTTTGGGTTGAAATATGAGGTGGACATTTATGACATTCCCTCAAGCATATTTGCTGTTCCTGTGTATTGAAAGGAATCATTTGATTCATTCAACATGTTATTAATGGTCTTTTAAGTTAACTGAATATTCCTCTCTATGATTTTTATAGGCCACAGATGCACACTAATAAATAAAAAGTTTCCACTCATAACAGTTTTTTTCTGCATTTCTTGCAGGCTCTCTAGTGGCAAATCAACATTACCCGCTTATTCAACATGGCCGGCACGGCAATCTCAACTACATTCAGCAGAAGAAATGACACTTTACTTTGTAAACCAATGCCCAAGGTCCTTATAGAAAAAAAGAGACTAACTTGGCATGATTTGGTGATTTGGAAACTTTTTAAAATGAATTTTATCTTTTTTTGTACAGTTTTTATGTCTTATTTTCCTTTTATTTCTGTGTGTATCATCACATTGATTTGTGATACAAAATGTCAAATATTTTAATACCCCTATTTTTGGAGGGGTCCAAAAAAAGTGTTTTTATTTTGTGTGTAAAATAAGGATTTAAAATTTATTCACTTTATTTTTATTAGCAGTATTCCTATTTTGCTTGCATAAGGACAAAAGGCTTTAGATAGGAAAATCAAACATAACATAACCCAATAAGAAAATGATGTAGAGCCAAAAACTTCCCTATAGCAAACCAAGAAAACAGACAAAAAAGACCAGGAAAAAAAAATCAAGAAAAGACAAAAAAAAACAAATAAAGAAAAAGCAAACCAACATGCTGATGTGTTGCTTTTATGTATTTTTATACATAAAAATATGTATAACACATATTCCTGTCTTGCAATTAATCTGACCTCTGCCTTTTGTGAGAACCATACCATATTTTTAAAAGAATCCAATGGAGTTCATAAGTCTTTGTTTTGAACTTATAGAAGCTTTGTTTTTGTGGAAAGGTTTACTCTGTAAAATTTTGTAGGTGAATCATGCTTAATTATCTTGTCATGTCACAATGCAAAATAATTTAATGGTGCTAAAAGTTGGCTTCATTCTCTTTATGTAGAATAGTGTTTATTTTACTTTCTTTTGACTTTGGGTTGAAATATGAGGTGGACATTTATGACATTCCCTCAAGCATATTTGCTGTTCCTGTGTATTGAAAGGAATCATTTGATTCATTCAACATGTTATTAATGGTCTTTTAAGTTAACTGAATATTCCTCTCTATGATTTTTATAGGCCACAGATGCACACTAATAAATAAAAAGTTTCCACTCATAACAGTTTTTTTCTGCATTTCTTGCAGGCTCTCTAGTGGCAAATCAACATTACCCGCTTATTCAACATGGCCGGCACGGCAATCTCAACTACATTCAGCAGAAGAAATGACACTTTACTTTGTAAACCAATGCCCAAGGTCCTTATAGAAAAAAAGAGACTAACTTGGCATGATTTGGTGATTTGGAAACTTTTTAAAATGAATTTTATCTTTTTTTGTACAGTTTTTATGTCTTATTTTCCTTTTATTTCTGTGTGTATCATCACATTGATTTGTGATACAAAATGTCAAATATTTTAATACCCCTATTTTTGGAGGGGTCCAAAAAAAGTGTTTTTATTTTGTGTGTAAAATAAGGATTTAAAATTTATTCACTTTATTTTTATTAGCAGTATTCCTATTTTGCTTGCATAAGGACAAAAGGCTTTAGATAGGAAAATCAAACATAACATAACCCAATAAGAAAATGATGTAGAGCCAAAAACTTCCCTATAGCAAACCAAGAAAACAGACAAAAAAGACCAGGAAAAAAAAATCAAGAAAAGACAAAAAAAAACAAATAAAGAAAAAGCAAACCAACATGCTGATGTGTTGCTTTTATGTATTTTTATACATAAAAATATGTATAACACATATTCCTGTCTTGCAATTAATCTGACCTCTGCCTTTTGTGAGAACCATACCATATTTTTAAAAGAATCCAATGGAGTTCATAAGTCTTTGTTTTGAACTTATAGAAGCTTTGTTTTTGTGGAAAGGTTTACTCTGTAAAATGTAAACGCTACGTTGACTTCATTCACAGGTGAGACAATGTCTAAGCCACTGTAGCTATGTTGAAGTGCTGTGATATCTTCTCTGAGCAGTTATCTCAGTATGGAGAGATGACCACTGTGTATCTCGGGAGAAAGCCAGCGATACTCCTCAATACAATCCAGCTTGTGAAGGAAGCCCTGGTCCAAAATGCTTAATTTTTTTTCAGGAAGGCCACATATACCACTTCTTATCTGGACCACTGAAGGATACGGTCAGTAATACATTGTACAGTACTGACAGTGAATTTGAAAATGTACATACAAATTTTAAAGGTGCTGTATGTATTTTTCACTGTACTAAAGCATATACTACTATAATATGTTTGCAGATATTTCAGAAACATGCTAAGTTCACATACTTGTGTCTCTGAAAAACAACGCTACAGCCAGTTATTATTTGAAGTGTTTATTCTGGCGGAAGGTCTGTTTTTGTTTTGGTCTGCCAATTTACCCAGTAGTATCTCCACACCCCGGGTTGCCAGTTGATGGAAAACACAGCGTATTGCAGCTGTGGAAGCCAGCAAATGATTCTACCTGAACTAAAAATCCTCTGCATCCATCCAAAACGTTATATGAACAGAGGCATATTAGAATGAGGATAAAACAACTCATTATTTTACAGTGTAAGGCTCATTGACTTCCATTGTCAATTGCGCTCATTCCTGTTGCGTTTGTGTCCTAAATCTGGCAACCCGCATGAGCATAGAGTCTGAGGGGGGACAATATTTTGAATTTGGTACCCATTTCAACCGCTAGCTGTCAAGCTCTTTGCATACCTTCTGGAAATCCTGAAGGAGAAAATCACTCAGTCAGGGTCACTTGTTGGACAGGTATGAACAAGCACTAAATGTGCTTAGCTATTATCCAACTGGACCAGGAGGTGGATCTCTCTTAATTGTGTACATTCCCATAGGTTGTTGACACTTTGCATTGTTACTCTTGATAAAAGTTAAACCCTACTAAACTTTACCAGCGGTCACCCATGCTGCATCAAAACCTCAACTTCTTGAAAGTTGGCATTACTGTTGCTTTGTCACTATAAATTGCTGTCATTTTGACATCAGTATTGTTGGATCATCAACACTGCCTACATCAAGGCTGTCTCCAATTTTATGATGTATTTGCTTGTTTAAACCATAAAGGATAACATGATGGTCCAGTAAGGCTGTAAGTAACAATGGGGACTACTTAACCGGGGATGTACAGTCCTGCTTCTGGAGGTCCAACTTCCTTGCAGAGTTTAGCTCAAACTCAAACTTAGAAAAAACTAAGCAAGGTCTTCAGGATTATTAAAAACTAGCAGGTGTTTTGGAACAGGTTGGAATGTAAAACTGCAGGAAGTTGGTGCTTTCTGTTTTCCTTGGAGCAGCAGAAGGCCAATGAGGACTCGACGTTTGATGAAGATAACATGGTAATTGTTCCTGTCTGGAACCGACACCACAGCAACCAGCATCAGATGGGGCCTCATCTTCTTGACTCAAAACCCAGATGTACAAGGTACCTAAGCTTGTCAGCATTCTGTAGCTCAAACAGTAGAGCTTGGTGCCAGCAATGCCAAAGTCGATTCCTCTGGAATCTGTGAACTGATACGTGCATATCTTGCATGCTATGTAAGTCACTTTATTTCCAGTAACTATATTTTCTAGTGGCCAAATGTAATTGATTGCAATAAATCACAAAATCTGTAAACACAACTAGGTGGATATAGATTGCCATTGAACCTAACAGATAGTCCTATCCCAAATGGACTATTGGTTGAGCTTGAAGAATAAGGTTTTGTAAACATCACAGTGTCAACTTTTCAGGAAGTCAGCCTTCCAGTAGTCTCAGCCTCAGACGTCACGCCCACGTACCGTTGGCTAAACGTCTGATGCATATGGCACACAAAAGTGGAAACACTTCAGGAGTTTCGAAGTCGTCATCGGATTGGTTGAATTATACAGGATTTCCGGGAGACGTGTGTGTCGCGTTCTTTAACGTTCCGCCTGGAAACGAAGCCGTGCCGCCAAACCCCCTCACGAAAGAAGAAAGCCGTCGTGTTTACACGATGAGCGCTTATCAGGATCAACTAAATGCTGGATTTTCAAAAGTATGTGAAAAATGTAGTTTGCGGCATAGAATCTTTAAAATACGTCCAAGAGTTTTACACACCGGTCTGTTATTGTGGCGACATTTCCAGGCCCCGAAACGTGACGATGAATTGAACGAACTGTGATTGGTTGTTTGACATGTCGGTCAAACGGCCTCATGGGCGGGCCTAGGCCAATGTAAGCTGACATGGATTCCAGACCTTCAGCCGTCAGTCTGAGTCTGGCGAGACTAGCCTTCCAGTAGCTTTCTTGTACTAGTATTTGAACATTGAAAACCCTTTACACCGCAGCTTTCATTTCATTACAGAGCGATGTCATGAGGAGACTCTTCAGGTTCTGGGTTACGACCGCTTACCCAGCATGATTGACCGAGACAAACTATCGTACACATACGCCACTGTTCAGGAGATTCAGCGCTGTGCCAACATTGTACCCTCTGGCGTGATTCATGAAACAACTCTTTGCTGCAATGTGTTTCAGCATTGCTGTGTTGTGTTTTTTGATTGTTCCACTAACAAACATGGTATTTTTAGGGCACAGAGATATTTACTAACTTATGTTTTATATAGTTGCTAACTTTTGTTTCTAACGAGATAATTACTAACAGCAATTTTAACTGATAAGGAGCACTGGAAGTACCCAGACACTTTTAACCCAGATAATTTCTTAGATGACAGTGGAGTTTCCAAAGGTCACATCTGTGTTTTTAGACATAGCTCTGTAACTTGATATTAATAGTTTTAACCCTGAAAGAATTATATTCTAGTTTAATAGTTATGGTTTTGAAAAAGCATGTCGTATATATTTGTTGTAAAGTGTAGAATCTGCTATCACAATAAATGACTGAAGTGCTGTAATACCACTGTAATACTGTAAAGCTTTTCTCTCCTGATCTAATCTCTCATGTGACTGCTAATATTACAACAGTCAGGCAGGCCTGTACAGGTGTAAACCAGATTTATATCTTGCAGGCATGGCTTGAATTCAGGTGGAGCCGCAGCAAACCCTTCCGTAACCTCCATATCCCGTGAGCGCTCCGGCAGACTCATGAGAAGACACAGACACAGAAGCCAACAACAAGCAACTGTTCCCCCAACTATTGTTCTACAAGTCCCTGTTAAAGCACGTTGATTTAGTCCAGGTGTAAAACCACGTCAGCCAATCACCTGCAGTCTAACCACTCACTGAGATGTCACAGCATGTTTGAAATCGTTGAACTGGTTGAGTTAATGTATTATTGTGCTATATTAAAAGTTTTCATTTTAATTTTGACAATATCAGACCTT
Organism: Sinocyclocheilus anshuiensis; assembly: GCF_001515605.1. Lineage (NCBI taxonomy): Eukaryota > Metazoa > Chordata > Actinopteri > Cypriniformes > Cyprinidae > Sinocyclocheilus > Sinocyclocheilus anshuiensis. The sequence goes on along the minus strand of NW_015540844.1, from coordinate 144,406 downwards.
CAGTATATTTTATACATGCATTTTATATTTTATACATGCAATACAAGTATACATTTTAAAAAAGGTAAAGGTTACAAATTTTTGTGAACATTTCTTCTGAAACATTTTAAGTACAATGGAGTTCAAATGTGTAAATATTAGTATATAAAATTACAATCATATAAATATTCTCACAAGACTAAGCAAATAGCATAAGGAATGTTGGGAGGGGAATCGCCAGTGGCCTTTGCTATCATTTCACAGTCATCTTTACACACCTTTCCAGGGCTCTTGCATAATCCCATTAATAAAGACAAGATTAGGCTGTAGAATACCCATCGGCTGTGCTGAGATTTAGTGTACACAATCAACCTCATGGTAGTAGATGACATGAACTAGCACCTCAAACTCCTACTCCCACTGTCTTCTCCCATGTTCGCTCTGTCTTTACAAAGCTCACAGTCGTCTGCTGCTCATGTCAGTCTTGGAATGAATCTGTCACCATGTGGACGACTCTTATGAAGTTAGACCTGGCCTCTGTTGGCATTGCTCTGTCTCTGGGCTTTATTTTTGTAGTTCTGTTTGAGATCTTCAGGATTAATTCCTACTGAGCTCAAACTCCACCTGGTCCCAGACCTCTGCCTTTTGTGGGAACCATACCATATTTTTTTAAGAACCCAATGGAGTTCATAAGATCGGTGAGTGTTTGCTTTGAGTATAAAGGCTTTGTTTTTGTGGAAAGGTTTACTCTGTAAAATGTAAACGCTACGTTGACTTCATTCACAGGTGAGACAATGTCTAAGCCACTGTAGCTATGTTGAAGTGCTGTGATATCTTCTCTGAGCAGTTATCTCAGTATGGAGAGATGACCACTGTGTATCTCGGGAGAAAGCCAGCGATATTCCTCAATACAATCCAGCTCGTGAAGGAAGCCCTGGTCCAAAATGCTTCATCTTTGTCAGGAAGGCCACATATACCACTTATAATCTGGATCACTGATGGATTAGGTCAGTAATACACTATACCAAAAATGAATTGGTGTTGTAGAATATTGGTACTGTACATCCACATTTTGATCAAATAGAAAAAGCGTTTTTGTATCTGGTTGAAGCTGGTCTTGATCAGTTGAGCAACCAGCCAGTGAAGTTAGAGTCTTGAGCTTGAGGTCTTAGTCTTGAAACTTCTCGAGACCATGTAAATGTGGTTACGGTCTGGATTCGGACCTCAAGCAGTCTGCTGCATCCATTTATGTTGTCTGTCTGTCTTTAATCAACTTGTCTATTTCCTCATAACTCTGTTCTCTCTCTCGGGTATCTTAATGGTCACATTTGGTCACTCCTGGAGGCAGCAAAGACGGTTTGCTCTGCAAATGCTCAGAAACTTTGGTCTGGGGAAGAAGTAGAGGTCCTGTAGAGGACCGTGTGACAGAGGAAGGCAGTTACCTGGTTCTTGAAATGCTAAAATCGGAAGGTTATTGATGATTTTAGTTTCTGTTTGAATGTGTTTTTCAATATTTGGGCTTATTGTAGTGAAAGTGAAGTGACGGGTGTGCCCAAGTACGGTGACCCATACTCGGAATTTGTGCTCTGCAAGCGCTGGTTATTCACTCCCCCCATTGACGATTCCTGCCGGACCTGAGACTCGAACCCGCAACCTTCGGGTTACAAGTCCGACTGTCTAACCATCAATCATGTTCCATCTGATTTCTGTTGAGTCTAAACATAGGGTGCTTTCACACCTGACCTGTTGTTTCGGAACCTGGTGCGTTTCCCCCCTTAGCTCGGTTCGTTTGGGTATATGTGAACACGGCAATCGCGCTCGGATCCGCGCCAAAACAATCGGTCCGAGATCGCCTGAACGAGGTGGTCTCGGCATGATTGAAAACGAACTCTGGAGCGGTTCGGTTGTAGTGAGAAAGCAATCCGATCCAACGGACCAACGAACCAGGCTATATCACAATTTATGATGGGTAATTACGTAAGTTCCGTGAAAAGCATCAGCTTTGTTGTTTTGCTAATACCTCAAAATGAACCTGTGAATGTCTGTGGCTGAGCACGTCTTTGCCAAAAAAAAAACAACAACAATAAGCCAGCAAAGCTGTTGTCGTTCCATCCTGACGGATGACATGCGTGACAGCTCAGTGGAATCCCGGAAAATAAACCGTGGAACTTTGACCAATGAGAGAACAGTTTACTCGCGCGTGACTTGTATTAACAAATTTGGTTCGTTTAGAAACTTTGCCATGTGAAAGCGAACCGCTCCAAGAATAAAAAGCAACATTGTAATAATTTTAATCCCTGTTTCGGAACAAAGCAATCGATCTACAGGTGTGAAAGCACCCTAAAAATTCTACATTATGGAAGTATGCAGACATGAATTTCAAGTTCATGGTCCCATTGTAGATATTTTTATGTGTTCTTGAGTTGCTGTGGTGGTAACAAGCCTTAGTATTCAGGCTAGCTTCAAATGCCATTAAACCAGATGTATTATTCTGAAAGCTAGCTGTAATGTCAACTTGAATTCATTTGCTTGGCAAGATTCTATTTAAATTATTAAAACAGTCAAAGACTAACACATGGTTTTCTTTGTTGAAGGCAAGCCTTTCGACGCCCAACATGCAATACAGAATGCCGTTTCCAACATTATCTGTTCCATCGTGTTTGGGGATCGTTTTGACTATGATAACAAGCGCTTTGCATACCTTCTGGAAATCCTGAAGGAGAACATCTTTCTGTCAGGGTCATTTGTTGGACAGGTATGGACAGTACTAAATGCATGTTCTGCATGACTGCATGTTCGCTGTCTGCAGTCCTGTAGGTTGTCGACGAATTGCACCGTTACTCTTTTGCATAAAGTTAAACTTTACTAGACTTCACCAATAAAGCTGTAGGCAACTACTTGACCAGGGATGTCCAATGCTGCCCCTGGAGGCCCACCTTCCTGAAGAGTTTAACTCTAACTCTTCTTAAACTTACTTGACGTCTTCATGATTATTAGAAACTATCAGATGTTTTGGAACAGGTTGGAACTAAACTGTGCAGGAAGGTGGTCCTCCAGGAGTAGGACTGGAGACTCCTGCAGTTGATGCAGTATAGTTATATGTAGCCTTTCTCTTTTCCAGGTGTTTAACTTGCTTCCCATCATCAAACATTTCCCAGGGCCACACCAGAAAATCTATCAGAACGCTGAAGAGTTGAAGGCTTTCATCAGGGCAGCAGTCAAAACGCACAGAGAAACTCTGGATCCAGACAGTCCACGGGACTTTATTGATGCCTACCTGCTAGAGATTGAGAAAGTAAAATCATCATGACCAAACACTTCAAACCCTGTGTAATCCACTCTTTGATGGTAGTTGGTGGTAACCCCAATCCCAGTTCTATCCTTGACTGGTTGATAGGAATTTTTTTCAGGAACAACAGTATTTTACAAGGTGAAATTGCAGTGAGCTGCTAGGGAACTAGATATGCTTGGTTAAACTGAAATGCTATCCATTTTCCTTGGAGCAGCCGAAGTCCAACGAGGACTCCACATTTCATGAGGATAACATGGTAATGTCAGTAGCTGATTTGTTCCTGGCTGGAACTGACACCACAGTAACCACCATCAGATGGGGCCTCATCTTCTTCACTCAAAACCCAGATGTACAAGATATTTAAGCATGCCAGCATTCTGTAGCTCAAACAATATATCATGGTGTCAGCAATGCCAAGATGATGGGATCGATTCCTCAAGAATGCACGAACTGATAAACATGTCATGTTCTGCAAGTTGCTTTGGATAGAAACTTCTGCTAAGTGTGTAAATGTAGGTATAAAATGTTCTGTCCTTTTGCAAACAATTTGTCTAACTTGCTGCAACATGTCTTGAATATGCACAAATGTGTATATTAAGAGTTGCCAGTTCATGCCTCTCTTGTTGGTCTGTTGTTGCTTTGAATAGTTCTGTACTATAATATTCTCTTTTCATTCCCACAACTACTGTTGCAAAGTTGTAGCATGCATGTGGAATTTTGTGGAATTACTGAGTTGGAATGAATAGCAAAATCTGTAAATGCAACTAAATTGATACAGATTATACCAAACAGGGAGTGCCGTCCCAAACGCGCCATTGATTGAGCTAAAAGAACAAGGTTTTGAAAGCACCATGTTGTCAACTTACTTGTACTAGCATGTTAACATTGAAAAATGTACTCATAAGTTTTCGTTTCATTACAGAGCGATGTCATGAGGAGATTGTTCAGGTTCTGGGTTACGACCGCTTACCCAGCATGATTGACCGAGACAAACTACCATACACATACGCCACTGTTCACGAGATTCAGCGCTCTGCCAACATTGTACCCTCTGGTGTCATTCATGAAACAACTCAGCCTACAAAACTACGAGGATACGACATTCCCAAGGTAATGAACGGAGCATGGCTGTGTTGTGTTTCTTGATTGTTCCACTAACAAACATTATCTTTTTTAGGGCACCGAGATATTAACTAACTTAACAGCAATTTTAACTGATAAGGCGCACTGGAAGTACCCCGACACTTTTAACCCAGAGAATTTCTTAGATGACAATGGACATTTCTTCAAACCAGAGTCTTTCCTCCCTTTCTCCTTGGGTGAGTCACCTGTGACTATGACTTCAGTAGACCAAGAGCGAACACAACTAGGTTGATGCCGATTGTGTTTTATCTCCATTTATCAGGTCCGAGGGTCTGTCTCGGTGAGATCCTTGCTAAGACGGAGCTCTTCCTCTTCATCACTTATCTCTTACAGCGGATTCGTTTCTCCTGGCCACCTGGTGTGAAGTGGCCAGACATGAATGGGATTGTCGGTATAGTCCGCTCTCCTGAGCCATTTGACATCATCTGCCACAGCAGAGGATCCAAAGAGTGACCACCAGTACACTTTCCAAGTTTCCATAGCTGTTCTAACAGAACTCAATATTAATAGTTTTAGCTCTGAAGAAATTATACTCTAGTTTAAAAGTTATGGTTTTGAAAAAGTGACACATATGCTGTACTCATTGTAAAATATTGCATCTGATTTCACAATAAATTACTTCAGTGCTGTAAAACTACTGTAACACTGTTTTCTTTTCACTTTTTTGTGATGTCATCTCTCATTTGACAGCTGGTATTATTACAGACAGGCCTGTACAGGTCTAACCTAGATTTATATCTTGCCGGTATGGTTCATATTATACGTGGATCCGCAACACACCCTGTTCATGTGTATATTTGAAATTGTAGAACTGGCTGATTAATGGATCATGTACATCATTGTATGCACTTTATGTATATGCCTGCAACAATCAGTTCATTTAAGTGGACAAAACACACAAATGCTTTAAAATCAAAGCTTCAGTAAATTTTTTGGGAGGATACGTTATTTAAAAGGACAGTAGTTTTAAAAAGTCTTATTACAAATGTAAAGGTTACAAGTTCCTGTAAACATTTCTTCTGAAACCTTTTAAGTAGAATGTAGTTAAAATATGCCAATGTTATTATACCAAGTTATAATCATGTATATATCATACTCTAAGACTGAGAAAAAAAAATCCCGAGTTGCCTAATCACAGTTGATACAACTTCCTCAATTTTACCATTATTTCCTGATTTGTGCGTGACCACATATAAGAATTAAGTGCTTTTGTGGTCTTCAAAGATGTAAACACAATAAAGGTTTCTATCGTGTATTTTAAGAATACACTAATTTTAACTGCTGCCTTTTCTTGATTGAAATCTGGTCACATTGAAAAATGCTGTGGTATAAAAAATCCTGGTTATTCTAGTTAATGCTATTGTCTGTGGTCACAGTTTTGAGGAGAACAATGTTTATATTTGTAGTAACTGCTGTGGTCATGTAGTCAAGTGTCCTGTTTTTTTTTTGACGGCAAAGCATTGTGGGATAACAAAACTGTAAACAATGGCTATCCTCCAGACTTAGTAGCTGCGGGGAGAAGGAATGTCTGGACACCGAGTCCCTTTAGTGTCACCACATCAGGCATGGATGCCAAGAGCTGGCGGACAGAAGCGTAGCCATCCAGCACCCCAGAGTCGAGGAGGAGTGGGCAGGACCTCCGTGCTTTGCTCAAAGTGACACCTTTAGGGTACTGGACCATCAGATCCCAAAGTGCTTTCTTCAGCTTCATCAGTTCGGTGCTTGGTTCTGAGAATGGATGGATGAATGGACAGATAATATAACATGAAAATATCTGGTTACTACAAATGTAGCATAAAATGCAGGACTGATGTACAGTAAGATATAACTTGTGCAATAACACTGGCAATTCTCATATAATCTATTCCACCGGATCTAGTCTATTAGCTTCAAGATTACGTAAAAATACTGCGGTGATACCATATTTTGGTACATACTATGGTACTCGGTTATTACCATCAGTGTTGGGCTCGTTACTCCAAAAATGTAATTTATTACTCGTTACTAGTTACTCCTTTCAAAAGTAATATTATTACTTTACTTATTACTTTCTGGCAACAGTAATTAGTTGCACTACTTTTACTTCACGCCCCACAGAAGTTGTAATTGTGTATCTTCCCCATAAAATTCTTCTAAAATGTTACTAACAATATATTTCTGCCTCATCATTTGACCAAAGTCCACATTGGCTCGCAGTCAGTTTTACAAACACTCAATGGTGACTGATAGTGACTTTTAAGTAAAAGTGTTGTATTAATTGTCGTGTAGCTTGAAGCTAATTGTAGCTATAATTGATCTGTTACCCATATAAGATTAATTTTCATTTAGTATTTTATCAAAAGAAATCGCATAAGTTCATAAGATTTTTAATTAATATAATTTATATCGGATCAGAGGGATGTTGGTGGGCAAGCTGTGTAATGCCAGAGTAAAGTAATGCCACAACTTACACATCTGTGTTCAGATCTGTGTTTCTCCAGACAAAATCAGTGCAATGGCAATATTTCCATCCCCTGAATGTAAGCTTCTCCATATTCCAAGCTTCCCTGATGCACTGGTTGACTTCATGTGCCTGTGCGAGTCGTGAAAATTATGAAAATAAATCTAGGGATTGTTGGATTTCACATCAGTAGGGGTCGAGGCATCAAAAGTAACTAAGTAACGAGCTGTTTTATGCATGGTAGCTGTAATATTATTACTGAAATCTTAATAGTAATTAGTTACACTACTAGTTACTGCAGAAAGTAGTATTATTACTGGAACTAGTTACTGCCCAACACTGATTACCATGATATTTACTAAAATTACTAAAAAGCTGGTTGGCTGGTCATAGCTGATTTAATCTGGATGTAGGCTAGCTTCTTTAAACTGGTCAAGCTGATGTTTTAGTTGTTTGGTCAGCTGCTCTCCCAGCCTCACCAGCTAACAAGTAGTCCAAACCCCTCTAAAACCAGCTATGGCCAGGCTGGAAAAACCAGCCAACCAGCTTAAACTGTGCTCCAAAGAATTTAAAATAATACCATGTGTACATGTTAAAATATATGGAATTATACCATGGTCCGAACAAGCATGGTAGTACAGTATTTTGTTACTGCCAGAGGATTGACCTGTCAGCCCGTATCACTGATAGTTTTAGTCATAGAGAATTACAGTACAGTTCACTCGACATTTTACAAAGCAGTAATATAAGTCTAACATTTCCTCACGTGTATCGGATGATGGTGGTGCTCCTTTTGCGAGCACTGCGCTGTACAGCGTCGCTGATCCTCCGGTACCCTTCTGTGTCATCTTTCACGAGCCTATAAGTGGCCAATATTCTTAATTATGACAGCGAATTTTGTTAATGTAAAGTAATAAAATCATCCGTTCGGTAACGCATCTGAAGTGAATAAATCTATAAAATTTAAACCAAATCTATTAGTCTACTTCAAACGAAGTTATACACCACTTCTGGCATTTAAACGCTATCGAAACTAACACGCACACGATTCATTTGGGTCCGAATCATTTTATTGAAGCGACTCTTTCGAACTCTAGAGAATCGTTTAAAACTGATTCAGCTGTTCATTACTTAAAAAATCTTTTAACAGTGTAGCAATTAAAATGTTTTTTTCATAAAATGTATCAGTGGATTAAGTTTGTTGCCGTCACCACTTACAAAAAGCACGATATACAGCATTTTTATTAGAGATAGCCTAGATAAAAAAATGTATTTTTAGAAGTACCTGCATAGAATATTAGCCTACTACTCATTGTACACCAGTTGTAAAAGTGTATATATTAGTAAATTGTTTAAAAAAATGCACTTGTAAGGTGTTTGACCGTCTTGTTTCACCTGTACGATTCAGTCTGATTTGCGGTTCGATCGATTAATTAAATAGAACCGATTCCAAAAATGATTCGCGAGCCCAACCTTACGCTTTCGTTTTTGCCTTCCATTTCAAGGAAGGACTCAGTATTATATGCTTCTTCACTTTCAGGCAGCGCCCATAGTTTCACGACACGGAACGTCACACAAGCCGTTCAAATGAATGTAAACCTGAATTGAATGTAAACCTGCTGTTCTCCTGCGTTCTTTTATCTGATGTAAGAAAGAAGCAGTTTACGCCATTATGGATGATCTAAAACAAGCTAGAGATGGGCGGATCGATCCTTAAGTATCTATACTTTCGATACTGATGTTGTATCGAAAGAATCGATCCTCACATAAAAATATCGATTCTAAAATGCATTTTTTAAACCATTAATTTTATCTACTTATGAAGAAATTCGGTGCATAAAAAAAAGCTTCTAAGTGGAAAAATAGACTATATTAGCGAATAATTGTGTTGGATAGAACCATTACTTCTGTTCATCGGAACACATGCAAATGCTGAAAGACAGAACCAATCACAGACAGCGTTCGCTGCTGACGCATGGCTCAGAGTGCTTGTTCAAATAGGGCTGCGTTTCCCAAAAGCATCAGAAGCATAAGTAGATCTTAAGAAACCATTGCCACATTATTACATTACATTACATAACATTGTTACTATATATAAAATTAATTCTGAAAAATGCATCACGGTTTCCACACAAATATAAAGCAGCAATAATAATACGTGTTTCTTGAGCAGCAAATGATATTAGAATGATTTCTGAAGGATCATGTTACACTGAAGACTGGAGTAATGATGCTGAAAATTCAGCTTTGATCACAGATACATTTAAAAATATATTAAAATAGAAAATAGTTATTTTTAAATGTTATATTTCTCAATATTGCTGCTTGTACTGCTTTTGGTTGTTGTTGTTTTTTTTTTCAAATAAGTGCAGCCTTGGTGAGCATGAGACTTAAAAAAATACTACAAAATCTTACTGACCCCAAACTTTTGTGTACATGTAATATTTATTTTTAAATTGGCTAGTTTGTGCAAGTAAATTTATTTAAACTGGTTGTTAAAAGTTTAACTGGATTGTGTTATGTTCTGTAATTGCTGTTAATAAATCTTTCAGAAAAAATATGCTAAAGTTTCACCTTTAGGTACAACAGCCTGGCAGCCTTTTACAAAAATGAACCATGGTTTTATTACAGTAACCACAGTATTTGTAGTAAAACTGCAGTAACCACAAATTTACCATGATAATAATACTACTACATTTTAGTACTTATGTAACACCATGTTTATTTTTCATGAGGTACCCTCAAAGGTGCACCTTTGTAACTTAAAACATGCATACTTGTATGGTACTAATATGCTCACTTTTAGGGGTATAGTTGCACCTTTGAGGTTACTGCCCCAGTAAAGGGCTAAAATATAATTATAGTATATTTTATTTCTGACA
>NW_015540844.1:128831-132642 GCF_001515605.1 Sinocyclocheilus anshuiensis | reverse complement strand
TCATCGGAACACACGCAAATGCTGAAAGACAGAACCAATCAATCACAGACAGCGTTCGCTGCTGACGCATGGCTCAGAGTGCTTGTTCAAATAGGGCTGCGTTTCCCAAAAGCATCAGAAGCATAAGTAGATCTTAAGAAACCATTGCCACATTATTACATTACATTACATAACATTGTTACTATATATAAAATTAATTCTGAAAAATGCATCACGGTTTCCACACAAATATAAAGCAGCAATAATAATACGTGTTTCTTGAGCAGCAAATGATATTAGAATGATTTCTGAAGGATCATGTGACACTGAAGACTGGAGTAATGATGCTGAAAATTCAGCTTTGATCACAGATACATTTTAAAATATATTAAAATAGAAAATAGTTATTTTTAAATGTTATATTTCTCAATATTGCTCATTTTACTGCTTTTGGTTGTTGTTGTTTTTTTTTTTCAAATAAGTGCAGCCTTGGTGAGCATGAGACTTACAAAAAAAATATTTCAAAATCTTACTGACCCCAAACTTTTGTGTACATGTAATATTTATTTTTAAATTGGCTAGTTTGTGCAAGTAAATTTATTTAAACTGGTTGTTAAAAGTTTAACTGGATTGTGTTATGTTCTGTAATTGCTGTTAATAAATCTTTCAGAAAAAATATGCTAAAGTTTCACCTTTAGGTACAACGCCTGGCAGCCTTTTACAAAAATGAACCATGGCTTTATTACAGTAACCACAGTATTTATAGTAAAACTGCAGTAACCACAAATTTACCATGGTAATAATAATAATACATTTTAGTACTTAAAGAAAAGAAAATAGAAAGTATAAACACATACAAATGTGTTGCCAGCTTTTAACCCCCCCCAGAACTTGGGATAGTTTCCATATACTTGCCTATTTATAGTTCAACTTTGAATAAACAAAAGAGAGATTTAGAGCCAGTTTATTTTTATGTATGTGAAATTTAGCTAGCACATAAATGACACAAATTAAGTTATTTTCCTACATTCTCTTTCGATTAGTCAAACAATCAGGGCCGGATTTATGCATAGGCATTCTAGGCACGTGCCTATGCTTGCTCGTCCAGGGGGGCCCAAAAACAATGAAGAGATATATAACATTTTTGTTATACAGTACTATGGGATGTCTACAACAGTAAAATAACCCAAAACCCCAGAAGACATTGAGCAAATAAATATAACAAACAATAGGCAATCACGCTTTCTTTCTCCCGTTCTCTCTCACAGATGCACACACAGTACAGGCACGCACTCGCGCGCACAGGCGGAAATGCGGACAGAAACTTAGTGTCAGAGCTGCGGCTGCCCCGCAAATTTATCAATAAAATAGTTTTGCATTTCTGTTGCAAGGTTCTTGAAGCAGTTCAACTTAAATATTCGCTATTAGTAGACGCTGCTTCTGAATACTGCTGAGAGATGCACAGACGCGTTAGCCTGCATATCAATGACTCAAGCCTCTGTTATTAGCTCTAAAATGACATTTTTGCAACGGAAGGTTTGGGATGAGGTGCGTAAAAAATTAGCTAGTTCAACACACACGAGATTTCAGGACAGAAACATGTCAAATGTCTTGAAACAAATCATCTGAACAATTCAGTGACTCCAGGCCGTTAAAATTATTAGATTATTAATTAAAAGTTAAAATGATTAATAATTCACTCCCGTAGTGGTTATGTGGCCACGTCGCCGCGCCTATTAATTGAATGGTCTTTCTCAGTTCTCAAACAAATTAAGAACTACATTCGATTTTTATTGACTGAACACAAGCACTTATTGCGATAGAAAACACTGTAACGGTTTCCACTGATTAAGAGATATTTTTGTCTGGCTGGGTGGTAATATTAGGCCTATTATATTAATAGGGAAGGGGGGCCCAAAAATTTGTTTTGCCTATGTCACGAAAAGAGGTAAATCCGGCCCTGCAAACAATCCAAAGAAAACACCTTTATAACAGAAAGAAAAGTCACTTACAAAATGAGATTGGATGAACATTACAAAAATTCTGACCAAAATTTCTCTATGTGGGTAGGACCTACATATAAATTGCCAAAACAAGTGAATGCCATCTTCTTCAGAAGAGTAACAAAAAGCGAAGCTTTTCGAATCTCCGATTCAGTTGAACTAGTTGCGTCACAAAATGACTCGCTGTTTCAAAGCGCTCGAACCGCCACATGCTGGACGACACCTTTTGGTCAAAAATGTGTAAGTGCAACGAAAACTAAATTCAAACATGTACATTATTGTCATATTTTACAAACCAAAAATGCTTATAACAAACCACCAAATACGAAATGCAAGTATAATACGTGTTAGTTTATTAATCTGTAGCATGTTTTGCGTGTTTTTATGAAGAGCTTGGCTAAACAGGCCAATAAGTGGCAAGTAACTACTCTTCCATTTTTCTTAAACAAATGTGTTATTACACATTAAATATTATACATTATAAGTAGAGTATTGAGTTATGGTCTGATGTCATGTGGTGACATGAGTGATCATACATTTTGATCAAATAAGGCATATATCAACTGAACTGGTACGTTTGTGTTCAGAACATTCGGATTCAAATCATAGTGGAAACGTTGGTGTTTTACCATAGGTCAAGCTGTGTTTTATCTCGCTTCTCATGAATCCGTGAGACGGATGTGTGAAGTGATTTGTATGAGGTAACTGTCGTCCTGGAAAGCATATGCAGCTCAGTGATCGAGCACCGGTCTCCTTTCAGCAGAACATCCCGCTCCTCCTGATAACCAGGGGTGGATCTAGAAAATAATTTTTAGGGTGGCAAAGGGGTGGCATGGGGTCTATGAGGGGTGGCAACACCAAAGCAAGCCCCCATGCATAGTTTTGGGGGATTTATGGTCTGACATAGACAGTTGTGTTCACAGATATTGTATTACCATTAAATAATCATCTATACTGTTTAAAATGAAAAATAAATAACAACATTTCAATATCCATCATGGCATCAAGTCAATGGACAATATAAAAAAACTTTAACAGGTTAACAGAGGTGGGAATGTCTGTAATCGCCCAGAACAAACTCTATCAACCATATACTCTAGCAACACCCCAGCAACTGCATAGCAAGAGCCTAGCAACCACCCAGAATATCCTAGCAACCAACTAGCAAACATCAAGAACATCTAACTGACCAAACCATTTACGTTTTTAAACAAGACTTTAAGACAAGCCAGCATAAATTTGTCTTTCAAACTTTTCAATCTAGTTATTACAGTTTTTTCTTACAGTTTTTTTTCAACTGCTTACACATATTTTCAAAACTTTGCCTCTTTTTTTCAAAACTTTACACACAAATCCAAGAATTGCACACACAAAATGCAAAATGCCTCACATCTCTTGCAAAATGAAGCACTGCATTCAAAATATCACAAACACATCTCAAAAGCAAACATTTTCAAACACCATTGCCATAATAATAATTCCTGTTAGAGTTTTGTGTGTTACATAGAGAATTGTGTGTTGTGTTTTGCAAAAAGTGTTTTATGAAATTGAAAACCGGCCAAGAATTAGTGTATGGTTTTGCAGAATTGGTGTGTGGTTGTGGTGTTTTTGTGTCAGGTTTCAGAAATTGTGTGACAAGTAAATATTTTGTGTGTAAGCAATTGAAAAAAACTGTAAACGCTTACACACAATTCAAATACACAGATGACATTCCTGCCCAGTGAACACTGAGACCAATAACGCTGTAACAAAAGACTCTTATTTGCAGCTCAATGTCTATTACAGTATACATAAATTAAATTACAGATACAGATGTATAATTCAGCAAT
>NW_015540844.1:121390-128477 GCF_001515605.1 Sinocyclocheilus anshuiensis | reverse complement strand
ATTTTTGTGTGTTACATAGAGAATTGTGTGTTGTGTTTTGCAAAAAGTGTTTTATGAAATTGAAAACGGCGTTTTCAAAAGCCGAGAATTAGTGTATGGTATGGTTTTGCAGATTTGGTGTGTGCTTCTGGTGTTTGAGTGTCAGGTTTCAGAAATTATGTGACAAGTAAAGATTTTGTATGTAAGCAGTTGAAAAAAAAACTGTAAAAGATTTAACTGACTATTTCTTAATTAACACACTTTAACTTTTGTCATCATTTACTCAAGTTGTTCCAAACCTGTACGAGTTTCTTTCTTCTGTTGAATACAAAAAAAAAAGCTATTTTGAAGAATACTAGGATTCAGGAATTATTTTTGCAGCTCAATGTCTATTACAGTATACATAAATTAAATTACAGATACAGATGTATAATTCAGCAATGGACTTTTGGGAAAAAAATCATTTTCAGTTGGTGCTACAGTTTACTGTACATATAGAATAGTGAAATTTCCATTATCTAATGTACTGGTACTACCATCGTGCACAGTTTATTAAAAGACATGTTTTTGCCATTATTTTGCGTTACTCTATCTTCGCCGCGGCTGAAAAGTAGCACATGGAACACTGCTTACATTTATATATTATTCTGTGATAATTCTGGGGTGGCACAGCTTTTTCTTAAGGTGGCAGTTGCCACCCCGGTAGATCCGCCCCTGCCTGGATCAACATCTTTTGTTGATTCTGGATCAAAATTACTGTCCAAAAATATAGACCCTAATCCTGATTGTAAGCCTAAAACTGACATTTCTTGAAAACTTATCCCTCGATTCTGATTGGTTGATTGGAACATGTTGTACTTGGTATCACGTTCACCAGCGCGACCACCGCTTAAAGGGTTAGTTCACCCAAAAATAAAAATTAGGCTGTGTTAAGATCAAAGACAATTTTTAATATAACTCCAACTGGATTCGTCTGAAAGAAGAAAGTCATATACACCTAGGATGCATCGGGGGTGAGTAAAACACAGCCTAATTTTTATTTTTGGGTGAACTAACCCTTTAATGCATCTCCTCCCCTAAACCTACAAATCTCCACCCCCTAGATGTGGATCCAACCACGCCCCCTGGATCTTGTGTTCTGTAGTGAAGGGCTACTGGAGGATTCCACAGCCTTCTGATTTGATGATGAACAGTGACGGTAATCATTCTCAAATATCGTGATCAGCATTGTTGCTGTTGCATCAGTCAGTGGTAAGATCAGCATAGCAGTAAATAAACGGGGGAGGTCACGTATGGGACACATCAATTAAGCCCAATATACGGGACGTCCCGGCCATGGGATAGTTGGCAACCCTAGCTGACAGTGTGGTATAAACATGACAAAACAAACTGATTCAACTGAGTGAGTTGTTTACGCTGGAACCGCTTCTTTTGATTCAAACTCAAACTCTATTTCACTAGCAAAAACCAGATCAAAAGAACCATTCATTTTTGAATTTTGACATCACTTGTGATAATTTTAAAAATCATGTTGGGTGAAACTGAGCTTTTCGAAACTCCGAATCAGTTAAACCACTGCGGTGCAAAATGATTCACTATTTCGAAGCGCTCCAGCCTCCGGTC
This sequence comes from Sinocyclocheilus anshuiensis, assembly GCF_001515605.1. Lineage (NCBI taxonomy): Eukaryota > Metazoa > Chordata > Actinopteri > Cypriniformes > Cyprinidae > Sinocyclocheilus > Sinocyclocheilus anshuiensis. The sequence goes on along the minus strand of NW_015540844.1, from coordinate 126,875 downwards.
GGATCGCGCATCGTGAATCATTTGATTAAGATCAGGACTTCGGAGTGGATTCACAAATCTTTTGATTCATATCGGGACATCGGCGTGCGTATCGCGAATCATTTGATTCAGATTCTTCAAATCTTTTTTTCTGATTTCTTTCCTTTTTTTTTTTTTATTAAACAGTACAATACATATACGCATTAAAGCAGTACAGTTATAAAAACAAAAAGAAAGAAAGTATACACAGATACAAATCCCTTAAGAAACTTAGCCATGGTTTTATTAGCTATAGTAAAAGTTTTTTTGGCGTGTTGATTACCATTTGTATAGTTTTACTACAATACTATAGTACAATTACAATAGAAACCATGCTATATTCTCTTTTGAGTAGTCAAACAATCCAAAGAAAACATCTTTAATAGGCTATCTGCTGCTGCAATGCTGTTGGTTTTACATAATCGAAATTGTGTAATTATTGTCTGATTAATATGCTAACATAATAAAAGCTCTTTATGAATTAAGAGTATAGCTATAGCCTAAATAAAGACAACAATGTCAAAATCAAACCTACGCCCTTGGTCTATAATTAACTTTTATTAATAATGATGATAATAATAAAAATAAATACGTTCATTCATGTTTTAATGTTTTAGCATCTTATTTTTTTTGTAATTCAAGTTGTTATTGTTTCCATCCGGTACATGACAATATCATACAAAACACAGATTACAGATTTATACAAATACTGCATGTATGGCCAGAATATATACAGTGGCTGAAATTAACAGAGATAGACGGAATACTAAATAAGGAGAGAGAAAATAAAAATAAATAAATAATAATAATAAAAAATAAAATAAAAAATAAATAAATAATAATAATCAAGATTATTGTGTCACATGAAAAGACGGCGTCATGTAAGGAATTTAACTCATGAATTCTATTTCTAGCTCAGGTTTTGAGAGGAATCGCATGGAGTAGATGATGACAAGACTGACAGGAAGTCGACCCAGAATATTGGAGTCATGTGCTGGGGTGATTAGTTTAGACCTCATGCTGGTTGATTCCATGGCATATCAGTGTCTGTTATTGCTAGGAATCCCTACAGTCACATAGGACCAAAAGTCTTCCCAAACCGGAATACACACCGGGACCCCTGCTTTGTTCTTATTACTTATTATTGTAGTTTGTAAAGCAAACGTTTGTCTTAGTCATTATGTTGATCCATTCGTTTAGCTCTGGGGTTTTGGGAGTTTTCCAGTGTTTCAAGATGAATCTAGCCATCACAGAGACCCCCACCATGATAACTGCGAAGTGCAAACTCTCCATTTGAAATGTTTGGCATCTGCTCCCTGTCTCCCAATAGACACAACCTTGGTGATAATGGTATTGTTGTTCCAAGCCATTTGCTCAAAATATTTAAAGTTTGGTGCCATAAAGGCTGAATAAGTGGCCACTCCCAGATACAGTGAATAAAAGTACCTCTGTCCTTTTGACATTTCCAACAAACATTATTATTTGTCAAACCCATTCTATTGAGTCTAAGAGGTGTCAAATAAAACATGTGTATGATTTTATACTGTGTAAATTGTCCTTCTCTTACAAATGTACCTGTATTTGACAAAATTCTTTTCCACTCTTCGTCCCCGATTACAGTCCCAATGTCCTTTTCCCGTATTGTCTTTAAATTACTGCAGTCGTTGCTAAGCACATGGTTGGTCGTCCTGTAGAATACAGAGGCTTTTGTTGGGGATGAGGCAGTGTTAGGAAGTCCAAGATATGGTTTCCGTCCGTGTACTGGATTTTTGTGGAAACACAATTTCTAATTTGAAGATATTTCCAGAGATGTCTTTTCCCTTTTAATTATACTTCTGTACAAGATTATTATAAGACATAAATACACCCTGTTCAAGCAAATCTGTCACAGTACATAAGCCATTCATATGCCATTTCTTCCAATATATGGGTGATTTCCCGATACAAATAGCAGAATTATACCATAGGGAAGAGTATGGTTGTTTACATTGTGATAATTTATGCGTCTTGTGAATCTTCGCCCATACCTCTCTTTTGGTGCTTCATGATAGGATTTGTGGTTGTGTCTAAACATTGAGACAAGTGCTCAATAAGGCTGTATGGCCATGACAAGGTCTTCTCAATAGTAACCCAATCTAATTGAGTATTATTATTCCAATGCTTGGCCAATTTGGCCATTTCAAAGGATGTCTATTAGAGCCGAGGATCTGGTAATCCTAACCCTCCCTTATCCCGAGATGCACATCATTTGTTAAACTTTATCCTTGGCCTTTTCCCATTCCATAGGAAACGTTTAAGCATTATATCGTATTGATTAAAGATCAACTGTGGTATCGTAAGTGGTAGCATCATAAGCACGTGGTTAAGCTGAGACCAGACCATGCACCATCTTAATTACATTCACCTTCCCCCAGCATCTTACTTTTAATGGACTGAAATCCATTTTTAATTGGATTGAAATATTTTTATTGATATATTTTTAATTACAATACTGAAAGAAAATGCAAGCATATAACATTCCTCTCAAATCCCTTCTTGGATATTTGTTATTTATTTATCTTAATATGATGGAGGAGGAAATACCACAAATTATCTCACAAACTGTGGTGAAAGTAAGTGTTTTTACTAAACTTTGTTTGGAGTAGTTTTTTTTTTCACAATCATTATTTCTCGCAATGAGTTTATATCTCACATTTCCAAGTTTACATCTCAGCATTTATTGAGTTTATATCTCATAATTCCAAGATTATATCCTGCACTTCTGACTTTAGTTTACATCTCACAATTCTGACTTAATTTCTCACAATTTATGAGTTTATATCTCACAGGTCTGAGTTTTGCCAGACTTTCCTTGGGATTCTGAGTTTAAATCTTGCAGTTCTGAGTTTATTACTTTAGTTCTGGGTTGGCTTTTTTCCTCACAAATCCGAATTTGCATCTTGCAATTATGACTTTATTTCTCGCAATTATGAGTTTACATCTCACAGTTCTAGGTTTATCTCGCAATTCTGACTTTATTTCTCGCAATTAAAAGTTTAAATCTTGCAATTCTGACTTTTTTTCCCCTCATAATTGCAAGTTTATATCTCGCTCTTATGACAATGTCTTGCAATTCTCAGAATTGCGAGAAATTAATATTGAGACAAACGCGCAATTCTGACTTTTTTCTCTCAATTGTGAATTCATATCTCGACGAAAGAATTGATGTAGAGTTGCGAGATATAAACTCATAACTGAGAGAAATAACCTCGCAGTCCTGACTTTTTTCTCTCAGATATCTCAAAGAAGTAACTGGCGAAGAATTGCGAAATATAAACTCATAATTGTGTGATTTATCAAAATTCTTTTTTATTTCTTTTGATTTTATTCCGTGGTGGAAACTGGCGTCCGTTTAAAAAAGTAAGTGCTCTGGATCGTTGGACGAAACCAACTTAAAAAGATAATATTTATTAATTTTTCAGATCATGCAGGTTGGAGTGGGTCAGTCTGACGGTCAACATGTAAAAAAAAAAACAAGTAAAATGACGTGTTTGACTTTTGTAGCGATTGTTGAATTCGTCAATGAGGAGTGTCAGGAATGCTGTTTAATTCCGTGAGTGTGTGCACTGAATCACTGTTTGACAGCTGCTGATTCTGCTCAGGTGCGTGACGTCCAGATGAAGTAATTGCACATTCAGGGAAGTTTGACTTAATAATTTTTCATTTCCAAAGTTCTTCAATGACTCAGGCCGTGAGTTGTGGAAACTCTTATATATGTGGGTGTGTGTTTCATCAGACTGTCATATAATTATCATTGCTCTATTAAAAGAAAGTATGGCTGTTAATCTTTTTCGGATATTAAAATAAGGTTTTCTTTTTAATCATTAAACACAAACGGGTTTAGTTTGATCTGAGACTCATATTTCAGATTATAACCCAAATATTTCCCCTCCTTTCGTCAGTTTTTATGGTTAGGACTTTTTTTTGTTTGTTTGTTTTGCTTATTTTAAAGTTCTTAATTGTTTGTATCTGTTTTGTATCCATTTTTTTTCCATATGACGTTAGATTGTATTCGTTATTGTATAAAAATGAATGATTTTACTTGTAAACTACATGCTGTTATTATGCCACAAAACTCTTGAACTCATGTTTTAGCAGATAATCAAGCTTCATTCCCATTAAACAATTATTTAATTTTCTTTCTTTTTTTTTATTTAAGTTTTTATTGCAAAGAGATGCAATTCACAACACCTGTTTATGACCTTTGACACTTTTACAGCATTTCCAAGTTACAGATATATTCACTAATCAGGGATTACAAATCTCTCAAACAACAAGTCCTTCGTGTCAAAAACAGATGAATATATCTTGTTAAATTATCTTCAATTTATGTAAAAACTATTTGCAAAAGAAAAGGGATGTGGATGCTATATTTATGAGTAAACAATAGTTTCAATAGTAATTGAATTTGGTTCAAAAATTGAGTTTTGGACCAAAAGTCAACAAATATATATTTTTGGTAATTCACAAATTATTCATGTAATTTTCTCCATAGTAAATATACTTTTAACAATGTCAATCCAATCATGTATTTGTGGCGGATTAGGTTTATACCAGCATCTAGTTTTAGCTTTTTTTTAATTGAAGCGAGAATTATTCTATACATAAATTTGTTCTTCCTTTCCCATGAAGCCATTGACACCTTGCCCAACTGAAATCAACTGAAGTGTTCAAAATCATTTCTAATATGTTAACTTATGTATATCTTTCCAAACTTTTTGATAGGACATCCCCAAAATATGTGAAAATGGTTAGCATCCTGTGAGCCACAACGCCTCCAACAATTTGAGTTGCCTAGAAATATATTTTTCTGTTTTGGAGTAAGGAAAAACTTAACAGTATTTCTCCAGCAAAATTCTCTCCAGTATGAAGAAGAACGGGAAGATGCCCAAGTTTACATATATTTTCCCAATCCTCAGTTGATATGATAATACCACTTTCTTTCTCCCATCTTTCCTTAATGTACAGAGATGACTCTCCTTGTAAATCCATCAATATCATTTAGTAATAGTCTTCGACAATGGCTGAGCCTTGTAAGCCGAGGAGAATATTTTAACTAAAGCGATATTTGGATCTCCATCAGTACCTTTTCTAATTTCCTCATAGAAATGTTGTCAGAGCTGAAGATATCTGAAGAAGTCCTTAGAGTCTAGATTGAATCTTTCTTTTAGAGAATGAAAGTCTAATAATTGTCCTTTATCTATGATTGAATAGTAGACAGTGAAAGCTCATATTTTAAAATGCATATCTAAAGTATTTGGTTTAAAGTCATATGTGAACCTGGACCACAAAACCAGTCATAAGGGTCAATTTTTCGAAATTGAGAGTTATACATCATCTGAAAGCTGAATAAATAAGCTTTCCATATGACAATATTTGGCTGAGATACAACTATTGGAAAATCTGGAATCTGAGGGTGCAAAAAAAA
>NW_015540844.1:108554-121380 GCF_001515605.1 Sinocyclocheilus anshuiensis | reverse complement strand
CTACAAATATACCCCAGCGACTTAAGACTGCTTTTGTGGTCCAGGGTCACATATGAGCCACATATGAGCCCCATTTCAATACATTCACAGAATCTTTTAGATTATATTCCTTAATAATCTCAAACCAAATTTTTAAAGTTATATATATATATATATATATATTATTTATTTATTTTTAATTTTCAAGTAAGAAGTAGTATTTATAATATTTTTGTTTTGTTTTTACAGTTATTGCATCTATAATAACAATAATAACTTCCTTTACATTTATTAATTTAGCAGACACTTTACCAATTTGATTCCTTTTAGCCATTTATTAATTTATAAAGTACACTTCTTGATGTTTGAACATGTTTTGATCTACATGCCTCTTAAAATAGCTGAAGTTTTTAAAACTTCTATGAGAACAGATACAAGTGGCCAAACAATTAGTGCCCGGGCTTGTCAGTAAATTAGTTTTTTTTGTCAGTCTTTTCTATACTATAACAATCAGTTCGAGTGTGTACTGCTGCTCCACTGGCATTGAGAAGAAGGTGAATGCAGATATGCTATTGTTTTAATATGCAGTCCGCATTGTTCCAGCCTGTTCCAGCACACATACGCTGTTAATTGTAAACCGGTCAATCGGTTGGCCTGAAAGAGGTTGATAATCATGGCTGTAATTGTTATGAATGTGACAGCATAAACCACATCGACCCACCCGTTCAGACACACTCGGCTCTTATCATACCAGACTGATGACAATAATGGCAAAAAATGAGAGGACGCACACCTCTTTTCTGTTTCTTCATCCTAATCTCATCCCTCCCTCCTTTTCACTATTTCAGTTTTTTTGTGAAATTGGTCAAACTGGTTTCTCTTCGTCTGTGTCACCTTATGTAAAACATCAGAGGGCTTTATGGAACCATGTTTAATTCATATTAATATGTCCATATGTGTGCATGAGTGAATGCGTTTGTTATTTGGGTGTGAAGGTTCAAAAGGTAAGATTTGTGCAATATATATATATATATATATATATATATATATATATATATGCTTTAATATACACCATTTAATACGAAAAAATGTTGAAAAATAGTGCAGAAATATGTGAAATGGGACACACCTCTTTTTTGTGATCTTTGTTCGGTGACACTAGTGGAGCAGAAATAACGTACTTCACCTTTAAAAAGACAAAGTAAATTAGATAACAGGTAACAAAACAGCAACAATAATTGATATCAATGAAAAAAAAAAGTTTTCAGATGATATAAAACAAAAACAGTTAACCATATTCAAGAACTGTTACTAATAAAAAAACAGACTAATAATAATAATCTATATTATTAATAATAATACTAATAATAATATTGATACAATTACATTATGAGCAGAATTTTCAATAATAATAATAATAATCTGTTTAAAAATCTGTTTAACAAAAATATATTATTATTATCATCATTATAATAAAATTACATTATGAGTAGAAGTAGTATTTATAAGGCTTCTGAAATGGCAATGATAATAATAATAATAATAAAAATATGCCATTTTTAAGGCTTATATTCTTGTTGAACAGATTTTTAATTCCTTTCAGGCTGCAGAAATGTATTAATTGCCATGGCTTTTGTATGAATTAATTGCCTTTTGTGATTCACGGATTTTGAGCTAATTCTGATGCTCGTGATTCATGATGATTTGTTTTTCTTGGAGTATTTCTTGTTCAGTAACAGAAGGAAGAGATCCACTTTCCTGGACTGTGAGTGTCATGAGTGTTCATCAGCCTGTCGCCTCCTCCGTAATGAAGGAGTGTCAACACACACTTAAATAAGAGCTGTGCAGGTGCTTCAGTGCCAAGCATTCATCGAAGTCATCAGCGCAAACACGAGAAACTGTCAGAGCACCTGAACTGCACTCGCCAGACGACTCGAACACACAGGTAACAGTGATCAACAACTCCTACATTTATTCATTATATGAATATACTGAAAATATATAGTATATGGCACCATTATTGCATTAGGGCAAGACACAATGGCTCAAATTAATTGCAAACATTATAGTTTACAAGTTTTCTGATATGTTATATTGAAGTATGCATTATCTAGTTAAATATGCACTAATTTGCATACATTTCCAGAGAATTAATCTGAACATTGGACAAAGCTGATAAAATTGTGGTTTCATTTTGTTGATATATTCGAGTCAAATGTTTTTATAGAGCGGATTTTGGATATCTCTTTTTATCATTCCATAAATCAGAAAATACTATCAACAGAAAAAAATACAATTTTAATATGTTTTTAGGAATATAATATGTTGCATAAAACCAGGCGAATGATGAACAAACTCTCTTATAAAAACCTTTTGGAATATATATATATATATATATATATATATATACCAAAACTGTCATTTTTTCAGTGTTTAGGTCATTTGAATCCTTTCCAACATTCTTTCTAACGTAGGCTGCTTTATAGAAAACCGACTAAGCTTAGTTAAACTTTAAAACAGGCTCATTTGAAACATCATTAAACTTTAATCCATATATTTTTATCTACGCATTTATATTTAAATATGCATGACTTTGAGACCTATTTATTGATTATTTAATAATCAAAGTTATTATATGCTCTTAAAAATAAAGGTTCTTCATTGGCATTGATGGTTTGATGAACCCAAAATGGTTCTTCTATGGCATCACTTCTTTGAAACTTTTATTTTTAAGAATGCACTCTTAAAAATAAAAGTTCTTTATTGACATTCATGGTTGCATGAAGAACATTTAAAATCCATGGAACCTTTCCACTGGATGCCGTGGCGGCTGGTTTAAAACTTTTTAGGTAGGGCGTCAAGTCGAACAATTTTAGCATACATCTCAGTATGATTTAACAAAAGGAAAAATATTAAGACTTGAAACGTTTAAAATAAAGATAATTGTTTAACCAAGTTCAAGATTAAGTTTGAGGATGATTCTCGCAAAACTGTATTTTCTACAATAATTTTTTCAAGGTAAATTAAAAGATTTTAAAATGGTCATAATTCACAATTTATATATACAGTGCAACAGCAAAAACTGTGAGGAAAAAATAAATGTCACATTTGGTTAGAGCATTTTCTATAACATCAAGTCAAGCTGCAATACCAAGCAGGCACGGAGATGCCAACAGAAAACTATACCGCTCGCCTTAAAGGGTCATGAAACCCTAAACTAAATTTTTTGAGATTTTAACAGATTTATGTGTGTTGAACACCATTTAAGACAATATTAGCATCTGTTAGCTTTAACTGAAGGAAAAAAATGGCAAATTTTGAGCTTTTTTTCCCACTACTTTCGTCTTCGGGGTTTAAAATCGTCATGGTGGCGACGTCACAGGTTGTGACGTGGCAAAGGACTATAGGCTTGTTCGAGATGCATCGGCGCTGCGCAGACCGATCGGCGTATGGCATCAAAGTACCGGCGATCTCACAGCAATTCGTACATATTTTACGAGGTGGCTAATTCGTACAAATTCGTACGACCTCACTCATACAAATTCATACGATTTGTGCTAAATCGTACGTATTTTACGAGTTGCACAATTCGTATGAATTTGTACGAATGACCTACCCCTAACCCTGCCTCTAAACCTACCCATCACTGGGGTCTAGACAAATCGTACAAAATCGTACGAGTGAGGTCGTACGAATTCGTACGAATTAGCCACCTCGTAAAATATGTATGAATTGGTTGTGCGATAGCGTTGGCCTTATAGTACTTTGATGACGCGCCGGTGTCTCATAATTATTCATGAGATTGAGTTTTCTTATCCTGTGCGAAAACAATATCTGCATTCGAAACCGCATACTCAATGAGTAGGTACTTAAGTTTACGTATGATGAGGAAAGCACTAGTGCTGGTCCAGGATGATGTCATGCACTTTAATCCAGCTGCCCGCAGGTTCTTATTCAGGTGTGAGTGTAAGAGGCGTCTTTTGTGGAAGAACTATGATAATGACTCGACGTTCGGTGTGGGAGGTGATGCATGACATTTCAATGACATTTCAATGAGGAAACATAACAGTAGAAGACTTGTTTTAGTATATGAACACCAGCAATTTAAGAGTTTGGATGCATCTGCTGATTCTTTATTATGATGATTTTCCAATATGATTTTCCATATGTTAATAATAGTAAAGTGAAATGATGAAGGTGCATCCTAGGAACACGTCCTTCTCTGTCTCTAATTTCAGTATTGTAAAGAAATCATCTGTTGGCACAACTGTATTTGAACGATTGCATTTATCTACAAAATTTTATTTAAACAGCATGTAAGTAGAAACCTTTGGATTAAAAGATTGTTAAAATCTTGATGAACTTGCATTCAATCCAAAGTTTTCTCTGCTAGTGTAGGTTAACCAAGTATTTTATGACTCAAAATCAAATCTAATGTGAACCTGGAATTAAATACAAAGATGAGGAATTTAAATAAATAATTAAATATATTTATTTTACATTTACATTTGCTCATTTGGCAGACACTTTTATCCAAAATTACAAATCTTATTTATATTTATTTATTTATTTGTTTGTTTATTTGTTTGTTTGTTATTACTAAGGATGTAAAATTTAAATAAATATTTGAAAACATTTATTGATGTTTTAGAATTATATTTATTTATCAATTTAATATTTTTTTTGTATTTAATTTATTTGAATTTTATTAAAATAATTTAGATTTATTCCGTTTTATATTTATTTATAAAATGTTCATAATATGCACATACACACATCATTTTTTTAAACTGATTAAAAGATTAAAATTAGAATATATGTTTATTAATTTTATTTAATATGTATATTTTTTATTGATTGATTGAAAGAGCATTTAACATATTTTTTCTCTCTCAATATTTCAGCCTGCTTGCAGAAATGTCTAGCTCTAACACCAACACTGGAGGTCCCAGTGCCAGCGCTCCTGCTGCTGCGACCCCGGCTGCTTCAGGTGAGGAGGAAGAGGATGAGGGAGACTCTAGTGCAGTTCATTTGCATGAAAAATAGTCCACTATTGTTGGGAAAACATTGAGATTTGATGCTTTAAGGGATGTGTAAACATTTCCTCTCTTATTCACAGACACGCTTCTGACGGTTCACTCCGTCGACCTCCTGAAATCCAAGGATGGGCCGAACCGGCGCGAGCATCACACAGAAGCTTACTTTAGCGACAAACTGATCATCCGCAGAGGACAGACCTTCCAGATGTGGATCGAGTTCTCCAGACCCTTCAACCCCAAATCTGACCGTCTGCAGCTGCAGCTGAAGTTAGGTGAGTGAGCCACGTTCACAAAACCTATTTGACAACAGACATTATTTTTTGTTTCATGAGATGCTCAGAAATGACTCAGAAGAAAAAGATTTAACTTATTTTATTTCAGCTAGTTGCCAATGCAGCATTTCTAATTTTTGTTTTGTTTAACTTGCTGTACCAAAATAACTAAAGCTAAAACTGAAATAAAAATAAAAATAATAAAATAATAAATAAAATAATAAATTTAAATAACATAATTTAAATAATAACAAAATATAACATATATTTAAAAAAATAATCAAAATGATAAAATTACTAAAACTTGAAAGAAAATAAAAATAAACAATATAAAAACTAATTCAAGTTTGCAATAGTAGTATCAAATTGAGATACTATTATAAACATTATAATAGTATCTCAGTTATAGTAAAATAACTAAAAAAAAAAACACAATTAATGTCTGAAAAAGCAGAATCAGAATCGAAATCAGAGTGAAATCAAAATCAGAAATAAAATCGGTATCAGAAGAACAACTTCGAAATCAATAGTCAATCCATCAATAATAAAAATCAGAACCAAAATCTTAATCAGGCAATAAGGTGCATTTAAAATTAATTGATCTTATTTTAACTGGTGTTGGATATCTGTGTGGAAACTCATAAAACACAATCATGCAGTGGCTATGGAAATGAAAACATGTTTTTCATCCAGAGTCAGATGCATTAGCATTGTTTGAATGACAAATCAGTGTGTGACAGAGAGAGAAAGATGCTCAGACATTCTGACGGTTAGTTCAATTATCTTGCCCTTTATTTGGGAAAGAAAAACTGACAGATGAATCTATTCATTCGTGATGGATGTGAGTCATAAAGTGCTTGTGATTATGTGACCTAATCCGTCTAATCCAGCTGCTCCTAAAATCTCTTTTCTTAATGGCTCTCCAGCTGAGTCACTGACAGATGATTCGATTAAAGCTAAATCATTAAGACGGTGTTCATCTGACAGTAATATTTCCATGTCTGGGTTGTGTTTTTGGCACAGAGCCGATCTTCAGCAGAAGCACTGGGATTCACATCTCTGTCCCGTTAGTGGACGTCCTGGAAGACGGCCGCTGGGAGATGAAGATCGTGGAGCAGAAAGACAAACGCGTGCGGCTGGCGGTCAACACTCTTCCCACCGCCTCCATCGGCCGCTACAAGGTGACCGTGGATTCTTTCTCACCGAAGGGCAAACTGCTGTTCCCCTGCACCCCGAACGATGTGTACATGCTCTTCAACCCCTGGTGTGAAGGTACGGAGTCAGTGGAAGACACTCATCTTTTCCTCATTTGCTTTAATGAAGTAACACTACATTTAATCTGTCTTTCCTCAGATGATCCTGTGTATCTGGATAATGAAGCGGAAAGGAAAGAGTATGTTCTGAATAGCATGGGCAAAGTTTACTATGGAACCGAGCAGCAAATTGGAACCAGAACATGGAATTTTGCTCAGGTGTGGAAACACACAATTCCGACATAGAGAGTGACTGTTATTATTATTATTATTATAGTTTGAACAGGTTTATTATTATTATTATTATTATGCTATTCTTTTATCAGTTTGAACAGATTCTATTATTGTCTATTATTCTATTACTATTGTTGTTGTTGTTGCAATGATTCATATTTTTTATTAATTTAATTTATTATTATTATTATGCATTTTTATTGGTTTATTATTATTATTATCTCCATTATTATTGTTAATTTGCAATTGTTTTATACATTTGAAAAGGATTATTATCATCATCATCACCATCGTCGTCATGCAATTATTTTTTCAGTTTGAACAGATTTATTATTGTCTATAATTCTAATAATAATAATAATAATAATAATAATAATGGAAATAACAACAAATAATAGTAACAACAACAAAAACAATAATAATCAAAATGATAAAGGAGCAAAACAGCAACAATAATAATAATAAACAATTTCAGTTTCAATAATGAAAAAAAATGTAAAAAATAAAAAGTTGAGAAAACTTAAAAGTTTAAGGCAACCCGCTTCAGCAGATTTTTTCTCAACTCGTTTTTGTAGGAGATTTTTGAGTTTTCTCAACTTTTTGTTGTGTAAACTGAAAACGACAAGTTGAGAAAACACAAACATTTGCTGAAGCTGGTTGCCTTAAACTTTTAAGTTTTCTCAACTTTTTATTTTTTACAGTGTAATAATAATGAAATGAAATACTAGTATTAATATTAGCTATTATATATTATGCAATTGTTTTATCAGTTTCAATCAAATTCTAGTATTATCTATGATTCTACAGTTATTATTATTATTTCAATTTTTCGATTATTTTCAATTCCATTATTATGATTGTTATTATTTTGCATTCGTTTTATCAGTTTGAACAGGATATCCTGGAAGCGTGTCTGTTCCTGTTGGAGAGAGGTCAGGTCGCTATGACCGAATGGAGAGATCCAGTGATCGTGTCCAGAATGGTATCTGCTCTGGTGAGTCACGTTCACAAGAGGTCGACATGCATTCATAAAAAATCATGAATATGACATGGATTTGAGCAGGTGAATTACAGTTGCCAGCATGTGGTAGTTTTAAGTTCATACAGGACACAAAACAACATGTACTGTCTTTTTCAACATTTACTGTGAGGAACAGAAAAGTATAAGGCGTGTAATTAAAGAGCTGAAAAGCACCTGTTTCGAAAGGCTTTTCTGTTCTTCTGGGACAGGTGAACTCCAACGATGACTACGGTGTTCTGATGGGTAACTGGAAAGACAGCTATGAGGGCGGGACGTCTCCCACCGCCTGGAGCGGGAGTGGCGACATCCTGAGACAGTATTACAAAAGTTCAGGGAAGCCCGTCAAATTCGCCCAGTGCTGGGTTTTCGCGGGAGTCACCAATTCCGGTACGTTTGGATGTCTCTTTTTATCACTCTAGTGAAAATTACTTTTTACCATGTTTTTAGAAATAAAATGTTATATAAATAAATTTATCTCTCAGTGTTGAGATGTCTCGGTATTCCCACCCGCTGTGTGACCAACTTCAGCTCGGCTCACGACACGGACCTTTCCTTGACCACAGACATTTATATTGATGAGAAACTAGAAATCATCAAAGACAAGACCAGCGATTCTGTCTGGTATGAAAAAAACAACCATCACCTCTTAAGTTCCTTTTATTGTCATTAATATCATCAGTGTCACGTTTCTGTTATACTTGGACTCCACCGATCAGTAAAACATATGCTTGGAAGATTTTTAATTAAATTTTGTTGGTAAGTGAGCTGACAGTTCTCAAATACAGCCATCATTACTGACACTTTACATTAATATGGTACTAGGATTGTTATATTTAACTAAATGTAAAACCATAAATAAATTCATCTCTTGAAATATAATAAATGTTGACAAAATAACCTACTGCAACTATTTCATATATATATATAAATATATAAATGTATACATATATATAATCTTTGCAGTATTATTTTACCAAAATAAGAGGGATCATACAAATTGCATGTTAGTTTTTATTTAGTACTGACCTGAATAAGATATTTCACATAAAAGACGTTTACATATAGTCCACAAGAGAAAATAATAGTTGAATTATTATATTATATTATAAAAAAACCTACCCTGCAACCTGCCCTAATAATATTTAGTTTGAGGTTGATCATGATTTTTTTTTAAGTTAAAGTGCCTCATTTCATTGTTTATTTGTTAAAAAAAAAATCAGGCCATGTTCTAGGCCTATTCAGCTTTATTTTTGTAAATTGCAGACCAACAATAAATGCTTTAAATAAACTTTCTCTGAAGGAACTTCCACGTGTGGAACGAGTCCTGGATGACCCGTCTGGACCTCCCGGCAGGTTACGGCGGGTGGCAGGTGGTGGACTCGACCCCTCAGGAGCCCAGCCAGGGTTCATACCGCTGCGGTCCCACCCCCGTCTCCGCCGTCCGCAACGGACAAGTCAACCTGAAATTCGACACTCCGTTTGTCTTTGCCGAAGTGAGCGCTTTCATATAAACCTCTTCTCACCCTCACTTGTGCCTGATGAGGTTTTGAACTTAATTCAGAGCATCTGCTGAATGGCTGAAATGGTTTCACTGTGCGTCTCAGGTAAACAGTGACAGAATCTACTGGCAGAAGAAACCCGATGGAAGTTTCAGTCAGGTTCATGTGGAGAAGAACTCCATCGGTCAGCGCATCAGTACTAAAGCTGTGGGATCTGATGCGCGTGTGGACATCACACACCTCTACAAATACCCAGAAGGTAACAAAACAAATGCATCTGGTCCAAAACCTAGAGCTGCCTTCCTAGAAACATTTTAAGGCATCATAGACAGGCCTCCCAATGGGTATTGTTCCTTATTTTCATGCATCAACTTTAGAAGAGGCTTCCTTCTGGTACGACAGCCATGCAGACCAATTTGATGCAGTGTGCGGCGTATGGTCTGAGCACTGACAGGCTGACCCCCCACCCCTTCAACCTCTGCAGCAATGCTGGCAGCACTCATACGTCTATTTCCCAAACACAACCTCTGGATATGACGCTGAGCACGTGCACTCAACTTCTTTGGTCGACCATGGCGAGGCCTGTTCTGAGTGGAACCTGTCCTGTTAAACCGCTGTATGGTCTTGGCCACCGTGCTGCAGCTCAGTTTCAGGGTCTTGGCAATCTTCTTATAGCCTATGCCATCTTTATGTAGAGCAACAATTCTTTTTTTTCAGATCCTCAGAGAGTTCTTTGCCATGAGGTGCCATGTTGAACTTCCAGTGACCAGTATGAGAGAGTGAGAGTGATAACACCAAATTTAAAACCAAACTTCTGTGAGATACTGTGTATGTATATATATATATATATATATATTCTTTTTGAAATTGTAATTATAGTCACTTTAGTACTTCAAGTTAAACTAAAATGTGAAATGTTGCATTCATGTCACATGAAAAGATATAATAAAATACTTACAAAAATGTGAGGGGTGTACTCACTTCTGTGAGATACTGTGTATGTATATATATATATATTCTTTTTGAAATTGTAGTTATAGTCACTTTAGTACTTCAAGTTAAACTAAAATGTGGAATGTTGCATTCATAACTAGCTGGTTTTTTTTCATTTAACGTTTATTTCAAGTAACAAAAATGTTTTGGTTTTAGTTAACGATAATATCACTGATGCAAGAAATCCAGCACAAAGTGATTTACACTAAAAAAGGCATTACAACAAGCACAAGGTTCTTCACATAAAAAACAGATAATATATCAAAAGATGAAAGATGAGACCCACTTTATAATAGTAACAAAAAAATGCACAGAATTCATGACAAAATATAAAAATTAAGTCATAAAATACCTTTATGAAAATTAATCATGGTTGTACTACAAATAAAGCCAAAAAAACATGGTTACTATAGTTAAACCATGGTAACCACAAATTAACCATGGTTTTGCTACTCTAACCATAGTTTAACCATGGTATTTGTAGTAAAACTGTGGTTATACCAATGGTAATCAATGCACCAAAAAACATGGTTACTACACTTTTACTATAATAAAACCATGGTTAATTTTCATAGGGGTAGGAAACTGAAAATTGGAAAACATTGGAAGCAGCAATTTATGTTGATAACTTTGAGTTGGATTCTTATGTCAGCAGCACGCTAGGGTTTGGAATAATAGGTTTGGAGTTAATACTCCAAACCTCACACTCCTCTTTACTGTCTGATCATGTCCGTCAGGTTCAGAGGAGGAGCGCATTGCTGTGGAAAGGGCCAGTCGCTTCGGCTCCAAACCGACTTTGTATCCGTCCCCCACCGGCAACGACGTGAGTGTTGAGATCGTCATGGATGGGACAGGGCCTCGTATCGGTGGAGATGCCAAACTCTCCATCGTCCTGAAGAACAAAAGCTCAAATCAGCGCACGGCCAGTCTGCTATATGAGGTGATGGTCATGTACTACACTGGAGTGCTGAAATCCACTGTGAAAAAGGGCCAGATTCCTGTCACCCTCAAACCGCAAGAGAGTGAGTGGAGCTGTTAATTAGCAGCTGCATTTGTCGAAAATCACTTGATGATGAGAGCTGCTTGCAGTTTGAAGAACAAAAGCTCAAATCAGCGCACGGCCAGTCTGCTATATGAGGTGATGGTCATGTACTACACTGGAGTGCTGAAATCCACTGTGAAGAAGGGCCAGATTCCTGTCACCCTCAAACCGCAAGAGAGTGAGTGGAGCTGTTAATTGTCGAAAATCGCTCGATGATGAGAGCTGCTTGCAGTTGGTGTTCAATTTAATCCACAAAGTGTTCCTTTAGACCACTAAAAGAACATCTTTGTGCCTTATTTACCTCTAAAAGGTGCATATTAATACATGTACAGTGAGCAGCGAGCAAAAGAAGACTGGAGTACTGTGCACAATGACCATGAAATATTTAATTATAATTGTTTTATCACTGTCATTAATACCATGTTCCCTTGTCTCCCTACAGCCAAGACTATTCCTTGGACTCTGCTGTATAAGGAGTACATGAAACATCTGGTGGACCAGGGCGCTCTGATGCTCGCGGTCACCGGACGAGTCAATGAGACCCGACAGATTCTGGCCACACAGTTCAATTTCAGACTGCGCACACCAGACCTCATAATCACTGTACGTCAATCATCCACTAGTCTACAAAACTAGTGCACAAAACTTTTACATCTTTCTTACTATCAAATCTCATTCTTGGTTTTGCACAGTGATGCTCAACCTGGTGCAATGCATCTAAATGTGCAATATTTGAATTGCACACGAGATTTGAGAATTAAGGGTCCCTAATTTAAAAAATCTATATCCATTGATTGTGTTTTTACTGTTTCAGGCTCTAGGGGATGCTGTGGTGGGTAAAGAGTTGACAGTCAAAATCACGTTCCAGAACCCGCTGTCACAAGTGTTGAGGAACGTTTTGTTCCGTATAGA
The DNA here is from genome assembly GCF_001515605.1 of Sinocyclocheilus anshuiensis. Lineage (NCBI taxonomy): Eukaryota > Metazoa > Chordata > Actinopteri > Cypriniformes > Cyprinidae > Sinocyclocheilus > Sinocyclocheilus anshuiensis. Next base: position 109,136 of record NW_015540844.1, on the reverse strand, counting down.
GGGATTGGGAATGCAGAGCATTAGGAAGATCGCATATGGGTAAGACTTTCAAGTCAAGTCAAGTCAAGTCTGCTTTATTGTCAATTCTTCCACATGTACAGCACATACAGAGAATTGACAGTAACGATGATTTCAGTGTTTAAGAGCATTCTGAGGTGCATGCACTTTAAATTTGCTTCATGTGTATGAGCTGTACTACATTATGATAAACTCTATTTAAAGAGTGGCAATCTTCCAGAAAGTTTATAATCTATATGTGTCTCTCAGTGATGTGGATAAGCTTGCGATGATTACACTGACGGAGAAGTTTGTTCCCACCGTCGCCGGCTCTCAAAAGCTCCTGGCATCGATGGACTGCCGTCTGCTCACTCAAGTGCACGGAGTCGCTGATACTGTGGTCAAACCAAAGTAAAAAAGCACTGTCATTGTAAAGCCTTCTAATGCTCTCAGTTGTTGTGAGGATATAAGAATATCTTCAAGATGAAATGGTCATTTAGAGTTAAAAATGGTTACACTTTACTTGAAGGGGTGTGCATAAGACTGACATGACACCTTCATAATCATGACATGACACCTACATAA
>NW_015540844.1:98765-107625 GCF_001515605.1 Sinocyclocheilus anshuiensis | reverse complement strand
GGGTAGGGGTAGGGTTAGGTTAGGGTTAGGTCAAATAATGTCATATTTGCATTAAAAATTACATAACTGAGCGAATGACACTTAATGACAGTTGTCATAAACATGCATAAAACCTCCTTCATATTCATGACATGTGTCATGTCATGATTATGAAGGTGTCATGTCAGTCTTATGCACACCCCTTCAAGTAAAGTGTTACCAAAACAATTAAGTACTTTCATATGAAACTGATGTGTGACAACAATAAACATCCTTCATGTTTTATTTATATCGTATCTGTCTGGGTTTGTTTGTGTGTTGATTTCAAATATCGACAGTGTTTCTCAGAAATTGTTTACTGCACCTTTAATGTGTAAATAGTGTTGTGTTGGTTGTTTACTTCCTTTTTTGACTAGGGAAGTGGTAAATATTGAGTTCATATCAGAAATATTACAGTTTTAATGTACAAATAAATAAAATGTGTAAATATTTGGCTTTGTAGCTTGCACATGGTAAATTATGTAAAGGGTAGATATAGCAAATACATAATTTGTGGTAATGCTAATTTCATAACTAGAACTTTATGAGTCCCAAATGCAAATATTTAAATATATGGCACACAATAAACATGTCCACAAATGTTTCGTGCAAGTGTAAAACAATATAGGCATTTGAAAAGTAAAATAGGCCTAAATAAATAAATAAAATAAAATAAACGATGAAAGCATAAAAGTAAAAAGTTTCTAAGACGATGTTTATGTGACCTTAATATAATAATAATAATAATAATAATAATAATAAAAAGATATGTTAGTTTTATTCAGTGTACATGTCACGACGATGAAGAGCAAATTTCTGCCATTTAAATTATTTTGACGTTCCATCGGAGGAGAATCTGCTTTCCATATGAAGCGATCTTTAATAGACATCTTGCAGACGTATGTGTGCTATCTGGCATACTTTTTGTGCACAGAAAAATAAAAATAAGTTTATTCAACAATTCTTCTCCCCCGAGTTATCATCTACCACCATTATCGAGAGCACCACGACGCATGCGGTTGAACCACTGATGTCACATGGACCATTTTAACGATGTTCTGGGCCTTGAACTTGATAGTTCCCTTGCTGTCTATGGAGGGTCAGAAAGCTCTCGGATTTCATCAAACATATCTTAATTTGTGTTCCGAAGATGAACGGAGGTCTTACAGGTTTGGAACGACATGAGGGTGAGTAATTAATGACAGAATTTTCATTTTTGGGTGAACTGTCCCTTTAAGATGTTTATGATTTAGAATGTATGTAAAACTGACATCTTAGAGATGTCTATCAGTTGTTTGTACACAGCAGATGCTTTCCAGATGAAGCGATCTTTAACAGACATCTTGCAGATGTGCGTGCGCTATCTGGGACTCTGACTCTGACTGACTGTCTCTTTCTTAGCTCTGGATGGTTTGGGGCTTGTGGATACAGCAGTGATAAGAGAAACGAACCTCTTCGAAGCTTTGAATCAATTGAACCAATTGCTTCACAAAAATGATTAACTGATTCGAAGCTTTTGAAACACCACACGCTGGTGACGCCTGCTCGTCAAAACTGTGTAAATGCAACAAAAACGCAGGCCAAACGTGTATAAAACAGCTTTTACAAACCCAGTGCAAATGTTTTATTGAAAGTATATTAAATTCAATTAACAGATGACCAACATTACATATGAAGAGTCTGTATAATATGTTTGTTTGTTTTTGCAGGGGTAATTTACAGGGTTTTGTTTGTTTTGTGGAGAGCCTGTGTAAATCACAGACTACTACTCTTTCTTTTATGTCTCATTAAAATGTATACAAATTTATAAAACTAATCCGAGATCAGGTGTAAAAACAAAAAAACAGACACTGGTTCAATGGTTCGTAACGAAGCCTCGATTACTGAAATCATCTGACATTGGCTGTGTTCGAAATGGCACACTAGCTTACTGCTTACTGACCAGTACACAGTGTATACTGCCTACTATTGTTTTTAAAAGATTAGTGTGTGAAACAGTATACAATAAGAAACAAAATGCTTCAGAGTAGTATGCAACAGTGTTGTCACATGACAAACACTGAACATTAATTCAGCACAGCTGTCGAGGCTGTTACCTTACAAATAAATGTGCAAACCGTTCTTTTTACAAAGACGTGTTAATAAGGGTTCATACTAGTAAATAATGCTATATTGCCCAATTGAACTCATTTCATAATTAATTAACTTTACATACTGAACAGAACTGAATCAACACTGAGCTATCTTTAACTGAAAAATGATAGGCCCGTTATTTTCTTTTTGGCAGTTACACTAAGTGGAAAAAGTGATATATTCTAGTTACACTAAGTGCAAATAATGATACGTTTTGTTTACACTAAAATAGCAGTATTTTCTTTAGCAATAGGCTATGTGTAAATAGTAGTTAGGTGGCAGATATGTATACTTAAGTACTGTAGTACATTATAAAATAGTATGTAATAACACTGAGTGTAAACTCACATTTATTAATATTATTAAATGGATGACGCCTTACTGGGACAATAAAGCCCTTCCTACACGTAACCATACCCAATAACACTGTATTATTAATGAGGTGTTTTATTTCCACTTTTCAAATATTTCCTTTATTTTTATTGAATATAAATGCCTTTCCGATCTGATATGGGATGGGAAAAGAAGAACGAGTTTGTCAAAAGCTGGATTCGAACTCGGGTCGATCGCGTCAATCACTTCGCGTTTCACTTCGAGTATTCCATGCACACAGAAACAGTATACACATTGCATGCTGCATTACAGTAGGAGTTGTATGGTAGTATTCCCAACACAGCTTCTGTACTGATTTCAGTGTACTTGAGTTATATTTAGCAGATTCTGGCGAATATAGTAGGTCACCCGGGTATAACATGCATACAGAAAATTTGCATACTATGCACAGTATACATACTGGATACTGCAGAAAAAGTAAGAGTAGTATGATAGTATGGCATTTAGAACGCAGCAATTGTCAGTCTGAAACGTGCTCCGAACCCAAATGATTCGAGAAGGTTTCGAAGCTTTCCAACAAGGCTTCGAAAGCTATTGCAGAGATGAAGGGTGTTGTGTTTGTGGGCCATACACCCAATAGGTGGCAATAATGCTCATTTTGTAGTTTAAGCTCCGCTGTAAACGAAACGCAGCAGCAGCTGATATTTTTTTACAGGAGTTCATGCATGTTTAATGAATAAAAATGAACATAAATGTCCTTAAAATTAAACATCAGCAGATGCACAGATTTGTTTTAGTCAAAATAAATATAATATGATTGCAGATTCAGACTGCAATGTTTATATGTACACCAAATGTGATTTAGTGTCAGTATTACCCAGAGCTACTATAAGTTTCATGCATTCCTGTCAGACATACTGAGCATGGCTCAATGGTATGTTTTGCTATTTTGACATATCAAAAAATTGTTTCTTAATTTTTGCCTGCCAGCAGCAGTTTTTATTCTTTAAAATATTTTCTTTAATAGGGACGGCAGTCGTTATATAAATTTAAAGTCACTGTGGTTCAGTGTTTCCTAGGAGATGGAAAAGGTTTCAGTGTGTGTGTGACAGATGGGACGGATTCAGTCTGGAGCGACAGAGATCAGCTCTTTGAACAGAGATCCAGAAACACAGGACTCAGCGCTCAGCCTCAGTTTACTCTGTTACACTGATGCTTAAGAGGGTGTGTATGACAGTCATGGAACCACCGATCAAATCTCCACAGAGTCTCCGGGTTCAGACTGTAATGCTGAAGAAGAGCAGACGCCACTTAAGACGTGCTCAGTGAAGCTGGAGGACTGCAGAAAGCTAACAAAGATGAAAAGAGAAACCAGAGCTGATGATGAACAGAGCGATGATGATGATGATGACGACGACGACGATGTTTTTATTCCAACAGGTAATTTTCTTCCTTTAATCTTTGTAGATTTTCATTATATGTCTGCCATGTCAATACCTGTTACAAGAAAGACGGTTTTAAAGCCATCTTTTTATTGTTCTTTGTCATCTGTGTGCAAAAGTATGTCTTTTAATAATTATTAATGCTAGTTTTATTATATGCCATTTATTTCTTGCTTGCATTTTGAGGAAAACTTTATTTGTCATCTGCAAATTGAAAGCTATAAAACAAATATGAATGTATGAATACACTAGTGCTGAAAGGTCAGTGAATCTGGATTAGGCACTTTTGGGGGCAGTGACAATAATGATGATTCTTGGTCTTGAAAAACAGTTATTTTTAATTGTATAATAAACATGACAGAATTTACCTCATGCATGTAAAATAGAAACTTCAGATTTCTTGCTTTCTGCAAAAAAGAAAAAAAGAAGTTGCTTTCCATTTCAATTTGCTTTACATTTTTCACAATGAAATTCATTGTTGACTATTTTCCTGATCAGTTTTTATTTGTAATTGCAGTCAGGTTATTTGAAACCATAACCGTTCTGCAGGGCCATGGACTGTTGACTATTTAATTTTATGTAATTTGTGCATTTAATTTGATGCTTATTTAATATTTATCGATATAACATTTCAAAATTCACACAAGTCAGTTGTAAACTGCATTTAGTACTGTCCTAAAATTGCAGACTTTGTATCTGTTCCCCACCGACAATGTCGTGAACATTGAGATCGTCATGGACCTTGTAACTCTCCACCGTCTTGAAGAACAGTAGGTCATATCAGCGCACGGGCCAGTCTGTTGTATGAGGTGATGGTCATGTACTACACTGGAGTGCTAAAAGTCACCTTGAAAAAGGACCGGATTCCTGTCGACCTCAAACCGCAAAAGAGTGAGTGGAGTTTGACTATTAAACAGAGTCTTGACCAGAGACTTTTTTTTATGGTTATTATGTCCCAAAATGTCTGAATTGGTAGCTGCATTTGTCAAAAATCACTTGATGATGAGGCCTGGGATTCATGGATATTCATTAGCTTATGTTGCATCTGTTTTCCATAAACTTAGGGGGGGTTTTAGAGGGAAAATGCACAAAACAATCAAGCTATTGCATATAATGTTTGAAGAAATGGTTGAATTTGCATTCATTTTTGAAGTCAGTGGCCCAAAATTTAGTTGCTTGCATTATGATTAGAAATGATGGCAATGATGGATGAATGAACGCAAGGTTGATGGTGAACAAATATTCATATTGCAGAATTTAAAAAGATGTGTTGAGAAAATGTTTTTTTTTCTTCTTCTTTTTTTTACATATGCAAAAAAAATAAAATAAAAAATAAACAAATTAATGGTGATTAATATGTCACTCTTATGTGCATGGAGCAAATAGTGAGACTGGAAAACCAGTAGTGAAAAATGTATGTTAAAAATGTAAGTTAGTTACAACTAATGTAAGTCCAATACCACTGTTGTTTTAAATCGGAACAGGCACTATGCAAAATGACCAACAAATATTTCTCATAATGGTTTAATCATTGTCATTAATGCCATGTTCTCTTGTCTCTCTTCAGCCAAGACTATTTGTTGGACTCTGAGTATAAGGAGTACATAAACCATCTGATGGACCAGGGCGCTCTCAGTCAAACCAAACAGGTTCTGGCCACACAGTTCAACTTCAGACTGCGCACACCAGACCTCATCATTACTGTACATCAATGATACACATTGGTCTTTTTGGATGTGTAACAAGTAGTAACACAAAACATATTTTAGGGATGCACAATATTGGATTTTTGCCGATATACGATATGCCGATATTTTTCAACTCATTTTGGCCGATGCCGATTCCGATATATTTCCTTTTGTTTGGAAACAACGCCAAGTCTCTCCTGTGTGGAAATTATAAGCTAATTATTTGTAATTTTGGTTAGTTTTTAACAAGAACTTATTTGTTAGGATTAAATAAACAATAATGACGTTATTTTAACTATAAATAAACTATATATCAATCGTTGCATTTTTTTTTCAAAAAGATGCAGTAGTAACTCAGTAGCTCATAATTTGTTTAAAAAAATATAACATATTACACATTAATGAATAAATCAGTATATACAAAATTATTTAATTTACAAGTGTCATGTTTGTGATTTTATTTTATTCATGTAAGCTATAGCTTCTGACCTATAAATCAAAACATACTCATGATTTTATGGAATCAATTACTGCTTTATTTAATCAGAAACACATTCTAAATGTTATTTGTGTTTTTTTACTTCCATTTTATTTGAAGTAGGCCAACAGCGCCCCCTACGGAATTAAAATTCCTTACCGAACAGACATTAGGACCTGGGGGAGGCTGCCGCTGCTGCCACTGCACGTGCTATTACTGTTTACTCTATCATACACCGAATGCATTCTGTATGTGCATTCTCAGTTTAAATGCAACGATCCAAAACAGTGAATCTAATCACCATTCAGGCAAAACTTTGCTTCAAGAATGAGCCACACTGCTGATGTGATCTAATCGCTAGCACACCCTGAGCAGATGTGAGTTAACGTATTCCTCTTATCGGCATAATTTTTCATATCTGGCCGATGCCGATATTTACATTTAAAGCCATTATCGGCAGATTCCGATATCGGTCCGATAATATCGTGCATCCCTAACATATTTACATTTCATGACTTTGACATGAAGTCATTTTTTAAACATGGCTACAGATTAGTCACATGGCTTTTAAATCTCATGTGATTGGTTAAAATGTTTTAGAATTCTTCGGTGAAACCTTGATCATGGGTCTTAGATTCAAAGGTATGTTACATTGAATCAGCAATCACATATTTTGGCATGCAGATTCTTTTTGTCTTTTTCTTGTCCTTTAAATAACAGCACAGCACATACATATTTAATCTTTCAGATCAAGTGTTTTATGTTTGGTATGTATATTCATTCATTTGAATGAAATGACATGTGCAATTATCTGTGGGTTTGAGTTTTTATCTTCATCATTATAACATGGGCTGAGGAATGGAAAGAGTTTGTCAGTAAGGACTGACCAGTGAAAGAGTAGAAATGAGAGCTGGACTCCACGTCATAAAAAGAGACCAGACCCTCCTCCTAATCCACAAACACATAGGGAATTTCACAAGCTTTATATTGATTCTCATTTGTCAGCACCAAAGCCAGTATCCATCCTCAGGACTCAGTCTGACCTTCCCCTTCCTATTTATGGATTCTCTGGCCACTCCTAAATCCCACTCAAGACTTTCCCTTCGCCTGCACCTCAAAATAAAATTTCCCTGAAGAGAAACTCTCTTTTCCCAGAACATCTAAACATGAATCAAATCTCTTTGGATTGTCAGGAAGTTTCTGCTTAATATCTCCATGATGGACTTGTTTTCCAGACTTGGACTTGAGTTCAGGATAAGCTGTATCGGGATCCAGAATCACATCCACTAAGAGAGAGACCAGAGAATATGAACAATCATGCAGCAAATTAGTGTATATATACAAAGTAAGTGTATATGAGAAGTGCAGCTCACACACTGTACCTGCATACCACTGCATCATCTTCAACACTGTGGACACAAAGACAGTGAAACTCTATGAGCAACAACTCTTACATATTGCTGAATCCAATTACCTCTTGGCTTATTTACACCACTGTCGGTTCAGTTCAGTTTATTCATCCCTTAGGAAATTTGGTTTGCACAGATGTCACACATCACATTAACACAGTCTCACACATAAACATTAAAAAAATAAATAAATTTGCAATGTGTATGTGGCAAATCAGTATGGTTTATTTACTGTTACACCAATGGGCAATTGTATCACACCAGTTTCATGCTAAAACATAATTTTACGATAGAAGGTGCTATGGTTATATTCAAATACTTTTATACTTATTTGAAATTGAAACGATATGATGGTTGTATTTTTCAAAATGTTCATTCAGTGACTTCCATGTGTAAGTGTATTTACTTAAAATTCGACTGTAAACTTTGATTTTACAAACTAATGAATGTGTCCACATTATTTCCTCTGAAAAGCATGTCACATGCCATCAATAGAGCTATAGCATGCATTTAACCCATGAATATTCCTTAAACAAAAATAGTTTGCACACATAAAAATAGTGCACACATTCATATTAAAAGCAGTAGTTCATATAGGAGTGCAAATGGATAGGTAAATCTACAACAGGAGATAGAAGAAATTTATCAGCATGGGAAGTGTTTTATAATGCATTATCATTCATGAGAGATGTTCACAGACCTGTAGGAGGTGGAGATCATCCTCAGTGTGTGAGAGCTGCTCCAGCTCAGCTTCATACACACATTGCATTTCAGGGGGTCTTTATAGTGTTTGTATTTGTTTGTAACTCTTGCCGCCTTCTCTTGACTCTCATCCTCTATAGGAACAGTGTTGTGCGTCCTGTGGTCTCCTTCAGTGCAGGACAGACACACATGTCTGATCATCTCTGCAGAACAACTTGTGTTTCTGGCATATATAATGCTCCAGATTTTCCACAGCGTTGATCAGTGTGTGCTTCTTTAGATGTGGTACTTTGCAATGAGGCTCCAGTGAAGTCTCACAGTAAGAGCTTTGACACGTCAAGCAGGACTTAACGGCTTTCTGCGTTGTTTCATCATAGATGTCACAGAACACGGTGGCCAAGACCATACAGCGGTTTAACAAGACAGGTTCCACTCAGAACAGGCCTCGCCATGGTCGACCAAAGAAGTTGAGTGCACGTGCTCAGCGCCATATCTAGAGGTTGTGTTTGGGAAATAGACGTACGAGTGCTGCCACCATTGCTGCAGAGGTTGAAGGGGTGGGGGGTCAGCCTGTCAGTGCTCAGACTAGGGCTGCACAATTAATCGCATGCGATATTTAACGCGCATCTTGTCAGAAAGCCGGTTCTGTAATCAGCG
>NW_015540844.1:97276-98336 GCF_001515605.1 Sinocyclocheilus anshuiensis | reverse complement strand
AAGTGTCATTTCTTCAGTGTTGTCACATGAAAAGATATAATAAAATATTTACAAAAATCTGAGGGGTGTACTCACATCTGTGAGATACTGTATATATATATATGTATATATATAGTATATATAGGCCTATCTAGTTTATTTTAAGTCTGTTTTGTCTGCATCGCCATATGAGTAGTTTGTGTTGACTGTACACTAACGATTGAACCGTTGTGTTACAACTTTGAGACACATTTGGATATCCATGCAGAGGTGTAAAGAGTACCTAAAAACCATACTTGAGTAAAAGTACAGATACCTTACAGTGAAAATTACTCCACTACACGTTACAAGTCACCAATTCCAAAACAACTTGAGTAAAAGTCTTAGAGTATCTGATTTTAACAGTACTTAAGTATTTTACTTATACTAAATATAGGCTCAAAAAATGCACTAGTCAAAGAGATTGCCAGTGAAAAACTGTAATGTTGTGGAGAAGCTGGGGAAAAAGGCAGAGGCAAGGATCTATGTGTAGGTATTTAATGGAAAAACTAGAACAAACAATAAGCCAAAAGCCAAAAACCAAAGGGAACAAAGAACAGAATGACTGGCAAACAGACAACCATTAGGCCTACATTAAACAACTCACAAGGAACTAAATAAAAACTAGGGCTATATATACACACAGGGGGCTAACAAGCTTAAAGCCCCATTCACACCAAGAACGATAACTATAAAGATAACGACATTAGCGTCCACACCAGCGGACAATATCGTCTGATTATTCTACGCGTACACTCGTCTGTCGCTTTAAATTCTCGAGCTTGTGATAGCAGGATTGATTCTGATTGGCTGTCAATGTTTTTATCGTTCATCAACTGGAAAAAATCCAGTGTTGCCAAGTTTTCCCGCGGAATTGGGCTACTTTGTTGCCGCGGGTTGTTTTTCATATCCGCGGGTTGAAGCGACTCCAATAACATGACATTAATCCCCTGGAATGTGAATTTTAGCAGGGGAACCCCGCCAAACAAACCTGTATTTTACCCCCCGGAATGCTATTTTTACCTGGAGACCCCCTCAAAAC
>NW_015540844.1:85326-96439 GCF_001515605.1 Sinocyclocheilus anshuiensis | reverse complement strand
ACCATTACATTCAACAACTCACAAGGAACTAAAGAAAAACTAGGGCTATATATACACACACAGGGGGCTTACAAGCTTAACAAGATAAGACACACCTGGGGAGACTAATCAAGTACAAACTGACTACAAACACCACGGGAGACAGGAAGTGACATAAAAGTCCAGGGCAAGGCACAGAGAACATGTAACAAAAACAAGAAAGAGTTTATTGTGAGGAGAGCAATCACGTTTATTTTATAAAACCAAAATAAAACTGAACACCTCAAAATGACAAAACAAACAAAAAAAACAATATCCTTCAAAAGGGTCTCTTCAGTATAATGGATAAATAAAATAATGTTAAATAAAATAAAAAATCTGAAGCCTTCTTGCACTGGATGTGCTGGTTTGGGCCTCATTGCCGGCTGCAGTCATGTCCTCATCTCATATATAAAACACCTCTGATTCACAAATACTTGCTAAGGAACTCACATTCACATAAAGTAGCCTTGTTGAAAAGTTTGGGTGAGTAAGGGCAAAACGCACAAGATGCAGTACTTTCAGTGACCTGTAATAGGCAGTATCATGTCTTTTGTAGCAGAAATAAACTGCTGCAGAAAAAAACTAGCTCCATGCAAAATGTAATGTGTAACTGCAACACTCATTTCAAATGTAGTGGAGTAAAGAGTAGAGATACTCATTCAAAAATGTAGTGAAGTAGAGAGTAAAAGTTGCTAATATCTTTGATACTCAGTACAACTACAAAGTATCCAAAAAGATACTCAAGTACAGTAACTAATTACATTTACTCCAATACTTTACACCTCTGTATCCATGTTTTATATTACTCGTCAAATTTGAGAGTACAACCAACAATATATGGAGACAACAGCAGAGAAAACATAATAGTTAAGCCATAGAGTATGTTGTAAATGACTCTGTAACTGAGGGACGGACATTGCATGTCCCACAGAAAGATGAGAAGTCAGATAAAGGGTGGAGGTGCATGACTTCATCTTTTTCTATTTTTTCCTTCAGGTAAGCCGCATTTAAGGAAGTTACCTAGTAATAAATCTGCATGCCATACAAACATACCTAGTTCTCTCTCACATAAACACATCCCTTTTCAGATGTCTGCAAACCTCAGTCTAAGTCAGTTTACTATTTGACAACACTTGATGGGTGATCTGACAGCCTATGTTTTGATCTCCTGAAGTCTAATGAAGAAACATGGATTACAGAAAGACAGTGCATGTTCCCCAGGTAAGGACTTATTTTTTCTTTTTTAATAATAGCTTTTTTTTTTTTCACTGAATAAGCAAGTATTCAGTGAAAAAAGTCTCTAACTACGATTGCTGAAATAGAACAGATAATCATTCAACTGTTTATTCAAATAAAATGGGCATCAAACCTCAAAAACACATTTTACATGCTGTAAATTAAACTGATAAAAAAAAAAAAAATGTATAGCCTGAATGCACTGTAATTTGCTTTGGATAAAACCGTCTGCTAAATGCATACATTTAATTTTAATTTAAATTTTTAAATGTTTAAATTTTTAAATTTGTAAATTTTAAATTGTAATTTAAAAAAAAAAAAATATTTAATTTAATTTAAGTTGTGTTCTCGCTTTCATGAACACATTTGTGCATTTGATCTCCCACAATTATTGACAGCTGATGACATTAAACAAAAGAAAAAACAATGGTTTATCCATCTCTATAAAATGTAATAAAAAGTTCAAATTTACAAGAAACACGTCACATGTCAACTGGTGTCCACAAATAATTCTGAGATGAACTAGCATGAAAAAAATGTAAACTTCCTCATTTCAACTGTTTGTTGTGAGTGAGGTTATTGTTGCCAAATAGTGTTGCATGGAGACTGCATGTGCTTGTCTTAAGGATAATCACAGTTCTCGACTTAAACTCGTATTGTTTCTACAGCTTAGCAACGAAATGCAGCTGAATGTTATGAACTGGGTGAAATCAGGCAAAATGAGTATCGATGAAGCTCTGATTCGGGCTAACAATGGCATGTTACACAAGCAGAGGAACTTTGAGCCAGAGGTGCAGTATGGGATATGTTTACAACTCCTGACCTTCATGTTAAATGAAGATTTAAAGATCTTATCAACATTTTAAAAATGTTTTTCTTTTGAGTTTTATTTATTAACTTTTTTAAAATCAGAAAATAGGTCAGCAAAATGTGTGTGTAAGTCATTCAGAGCACATATTTTTCTTAAGAACTTTGAAGTGGCTAGTATGTTTTGACAGTTCTTTTTAAGGAAATGATTTGTTGTTCAACCAGTCCTCATAGGACAAGCCCTAATATTATGAGCTGCTCTCTATAGTGATTGTAATCAGTCCTAGTTGAGTTTTGTAAAGTTGAGTTATTTCTTGAATTCTTTGTTTAACATTATCAAAGATATCTCTGTTGCAGGAAAAACAGTCACAGTACAACTTCAGTGTCCGCAAGTTCAACCGCTATATATGGCAGAAACGGGTGCTGCAGGTGTGTATCGACACGCTGAGCTGCTCGAATACATCTCTGATCTCTAGAAACCACGTGTAACAAGTGCATACTTTTTTTTTTTGCTTCAGATTGATTTCAGCACAAGCCTTTTGTGCAGCATTGAGAAAGGCATTGTGAAACGGCAGCTCTGTTTTTCTGAGGTGAAAAACTGCCATGATGCTCCGGGTACCAGGTTCTCCATTTCGTTTAGAGATCGGTCTGACTATGAGCTGGAAGCTGCGTCCTTAGAGGACAAGCAGCAGGTGAGGACATCACATGCAACGTGGATTGAATTTTAATTCTGTTCCAGATCATTAAAGGAATAGTTCACCCAAAAATGCAAATTTACTCACCCTCAGGCCATCCAAGGTATAGATGAGTTTGTTTCTTCACTGGATTTGGAGAAATTCTTGCTCAGCAATGGATCCTCTGCAGTGAATGGGTGCCGTCAGAATGAGAGTCCAAACAGCTGATAAAAACATCACAATAATCCACAAGTGATCCACACCACTCCAGTCCATAAAATCTTGTGAAGTGAAAAGCTGTGTGTTGAAACAAATCCTTTATTAAAACTTTTTTCCTACTTCAAACCATTGCTTCCAGCAAAAAGTCCTCTATTCATAATATTACTTTCTCCAGTGAAAAAGTCATCTTGTCTGAATCAGGAGAGAAATATGCACAGATCAAGCGCACAGATCAAGCACCGTTTATAAGCCAAAGCAGTCTAAAACCGATCTGAACAAAGTTGTTGGTAGGTCTTTGGACTTTTCCACTGGAGAAAGCAATATAATGGACTGTATTGGACTCTCATTCTGACGGCACCCATTCACTGCAGAGGATCCACTGGTGAGCAAGTGATGTAATGCTATATTTCTCCAAATCTGTTCCCATGAAGAAACAAACACATCTATATCCTGGATGGCCTGAGGGTGAGTACATTTTAGCAAAAATATTTCTTTCTGCTGTCCTTTCTAAATCATTATTATTTTGAGTTTGCATGCTCATTTGATGATAATGCGTAATTATTGATTTAATCAAACTGGGTTTCTGATGACTATCTCACCTTCAGATCATGCAGCTGGTAAATCAGATCATCTACAGTAACATATACAGCCCTCTTGTGAATGGATCTGTGGAAATGGAATCTTCACCCTTGCCTCCAGCTCCAGACAACCTCAAAGAGGGTCACATTTTCCTGCAGAGAGGAGGACTGGCATCATTCAAATGGAAGAAGTATGACATTTTTTTGACTTTGTTTTGTCTGGTTCTTGTAAACAAGTGCTTAGCAGTTGTTATACTAGTTAGACTGGAACATAAGTCACAAACATCTTATCTTTCAAATTATCTTTAGGCCATGTTAGGTCAGTGCCTTGTGAAAGTATTCATACCCCATTCATTTTTTCACATTTTGTTATGTTGCTTTCTTATGTTAAACTGCTTTAAATGACTTTTTTTCCACATCAATCTACACTCCATACACCATACTGACAAAGCAAAAACAGAATTGTCACAACTTCGTAAATGTATTAAAAATAAAAAAATACTGAAATAAGTACATTGCATAAGTATTCATACCCTTAACTAAATATTTAGCTGAAGCACCTTTACAGTCTCGAGTCTTTTTTGTTTAATGCAACAAGCTTTGATCATCATCATTTGGCAATTATCAGCCATTCTTCTCCTCACCTCTTCACCTCTCAAGCTCTGTCAGGTTGGTTGGGAGCAAATGCACATTTTCAGGTTTCTCCAGAAATATCTGATTGGGTTCAAGCCCAGGCTCTGGCTGGGCCACTCAAGCACATTCACAGAGTTGTCTATAAGCCTCTCTTGCTGTGTGCTTAGGGTCATTTTCCTGTTGGAAGGTAAACCTTCTGCCCAGTCTGAGTTTAACTGAAAAATGAGTGTTTACTATTGTCATTTTGCATTATCGACACACTATTTTCCTAATTAATGCTGTTCAGTTGCTTTGACACAATCTGTATTGTTAAAAGCGCTATATAAATAAAGGTGACTTGACTTGACTTGACCAGAGAATCTTGTTTCTCAGAATCTGAGAGTTCTTTAGGTGTTTTTAATGCAAAATCCAAGTGTGTTTTCATGTATCTTCACTGAGGAGAAGATTGAGTCTGGCCACTCCGACATAAAGCCCATATCGGTGGAGTTTGGTCACCACTCTAACCAAGACCCTTTTCCATCAATTGCTCAGTTTGGCCAGGAGGTCAGCTCTAGGAAGAGTCCCGGTTGTTTTAACTTCTTCCATTAAGGGTAACAGAGACTTCAATGAAGCAGAATTTTTTTCTGAAATCTTCCCCAGATGTGTGGCTTGACGCAAACCTGTTTCTGAGCTCTACAGGCAGTTCTTTTGACCTCAGGGCTTGGTTTTTGCTCTGATATGCATTATCAGCTGTTAGACCATTTATTAAGATGTGTGCCTTTCCAAATCATACCCATTCAATTGAATTTGCCACAGGTTAACTTCACTCAAAGTGTAGTAACATCTACAAGCAATTTGAATGCTCCTGAGCTAAATTTGAACTGTCCCAGATGCAATGGAATCATTTAATCAATAATCAATACATTTGCAAAGATGTAAAAACCTGTTTTTTGCTTTACCATTATGGTGTATGGAGTGTAGATTGATGTGGGTAAAAAGTTATTAAAAGCAGTTTAGCATAAGGCAGCAACTTAACAAAATGTGAAAAAAACGAAGGGGTATGAATATTTTCGCAAGGCACTGTGTGTGTATATATATATATATATATATATATATATATATAATTAATGACAGTATTTATGGTTTGGCAGTGCTCTATCCACTATCGATCTTATGTAAAGCCTAAATATGCATCTTGACCAATTTATTTTTTGAAACATTTCACAACTGTTTTCAACATTGATAATAATCAAAAGAAATATTTCTTGAGCAGCAGATCAGCATATTAGAATGATTTCTGAAGGATCATGTGACACTGAAAACTGGAGTAATGATGCTGAAAATTCAGCTTTGATCACAGAAATAAATTACATTTTACAATATATTGAAATAGAAAGCAGTTAACTTAAATTGAAATAACATTTCACAATATTACTGTTCTTACTTTACTTTAAGGTCCATTCACTCTTATTCTTCACTCTTAGATACGAGGCTCATCTTCAGACTGGTCAGCTGACCTTGTTCCCAGTCGCTCAGCAGTCTGCCGGCGGTGATGCAGGCGCGTCTGTTTCCTCTAACGAGTCTGTCTGGAGTCTCTCAGAGATTTACGCCAGTTTGGATGATGTCAGGTGTGCTGGGGGTGACGGGACAGCTCTTGTCATCCATCTTTCAGACGGTAATGTCAGGGTGGAGATCCCCTGCAACACAGACACCTTCACGCTGCACAACGACAAGAATGACTTTGTGTGAGTCGAGTGTGCTTTCAGTGACTGATCTTGACCTCTCAATAAAAATCAGTCAGAAGTAAATGATTGTGAGATCAAAATTTTCTCAACAACATTCTTTTTTTTTTTGTCTTTGTCAGGTTCCGAATACCAAAAAGTGTGACCCCAGAGGCCATAACAAATGAGCGAGATGCCTGGGTGAATGCGATCAAACAGCTATGTGTGGACTGGAAGCAAAAGTCACAACTTGAACATTTCTATGAAGCCCCTGAAAAAGATCTCACTGATATTACAGAGTCAGAAAGTAAGACACAGAACAGCCACATGCCGCTCACACCTCCACCAGTGCCACCTTCACTGAGACCACGCTTGCCCAGAACATCCCCGAATGTTCCTGCAGCTTTTCCAGCAGCACCAGAACCAGAAACTGCTTCCCTGGAAGCATCAGAAGCAGAACCGAAGCCAACTGTCACTGCACAGAGCAGAGCTGTGCACAAGCCTGACCGGACGCTCTCACCAGCGGCCACGTGCTCATCACCGGCTCCGTTTGTTTTGCCCCCGCCATTGCCTGTGCCATCAGCAGTGCGAGGTCCTGTCCCACCTGCCCCTTTGCCCCCTCCGCTGCCCATGAAATCCAAACAGCTTTCAGAGAGGACAAAAGCTTTTCACTGGGACCTGGTGGCTCAGGATAAGGTATCAGCTTATGCGTTCTGTTTTAGATTTGAAAGGGCTCCAGATGTGGCAGATTTTTGGTCAGACTAGTGTCATTTAGATACCATTATAGTTATTAGGAATATTTTGAATTATTTTTTATTTTTATATTTCCAGTTTAATTTGAGGTAACCTTAAAGTAATTTTTTTTTTCATTTTTATTATTATTTTTTTTAAATATGTCTATATAATTTTTTATTAATTTTTCTTTCAGACAGTGTTGTTTTAGTGTATATGAGATACTATTATAGTTTTTATGAATAGTTTGAATTTATGAATATTATGAATAGTTTATTATTTAGTAACATTTTAGTAATGATGTTGCATGGTCTTTTTCGGTTTATATATATATATATATATATACATATATATAAATGCACAATTGAAATAATGAATTAATTAATTATTATATAAATACATTTTATAATGAATGTTTTAAGAAATTATTTGATAACTGTTTATATATAATTTATATATAAATTAAAAAATTACACATATATATATATATATATATATATAATATTAAATTTTAATTAATATATATTTTCTATCCAGTTAATTAAATAAAAATGAGAAATGTTGCTTCGGAAACTAGCTGAAATAAAATATGTAGATTTAAGTTTTTTATATATTTTAGTTCAGTCTACGTTTAATTTATAATAATAGTGTTAGCTTTAGTTTTAACTATAATAACCGTGGGCAATCAAAATACCATTTAAGCCATTTTAGTATAAATGCATTTGTACAATATCAAAATTGCTAAATTAATTGTTGGTTAATTATTTAAGATTATGAATTATGAGCATGTATTTGAAGAAGTCTCTTATGCCCACCAAGGCTACATTTATTTGATCAAAAATACAGTAAAACAGTAATATTGTGAAATATTATTACAATGGACACTAGCTTAAGTAAAAAAGTACATTTTATTTTATTTCATGAAAATGTTTGTTTTTTATGGTTGTAATTTTAGTTTCTAGTTTTAGTTATAGTTTACTACAATAACCCTGTTTGACACAAACATTTGATTTAAAATGCAGAATGACCATTTTTATGTTTGGTGAAAGAAAGCCCCTACATGGGGCTCATTTTTGTTAAGAGTTTGTGATGATGTTGTTTGCTTATGAATTCACTAAAAAGAGTAATTCAGCATTGCATATTGCAGTCGCAGCATGGCTGTTTCATAAGTGAAATTGTTGCGCTAAATCTGTTTCTGCTGAAGATCACTTGCATTCAAGGCAATGTCTTGATATGAAATAATATCATATGAAATAATGGAGGTATTGACGATTCCCTGCCTTTGCAGATGGAGAAGTCGATGTGGTCTCGCAGGAACCCCAGGAAGATTGAAATTGACACCATGCGCTTGTTTGAGCTGTTCGGAGTGAGAGAGACGGGCCGCATCGGCACATCAGAGTCCATCAGTACTATGGAAATCATGTTGAATTCAAAGATCGCTCACAACTTCAGTAAGTAGTTGCATGTTTTTGATGTTTTGACCTCTCAGACCATTAGCCAAAATCTTTAAATGAAAACTACCCTTTCACCCTTAACATTTAGAAAGTCACAACCAGGATATTCTTCAAACATTTTCTGAAAAGGCTTGAGGATGAGTAAATGACGGCAGATTTTAATTTTTAAGTGAACTATTCCTGTAAAGTAAGAGGATCATGGCCTTATGTTGTTGCTTGAGGAGAAATATCAGGCCGTGGCTTGTTATAAATGGTGTATTTGTTGTAGAAGTTGTGGAATCAGTCATGGTGGGGTGGTGCTATTACCTTTCTAAGCAGTAAGATTTTCACCTGGAAGATGATAAAACAGGCAAAGATTATAATTCTAGTTACATTTATTGAGGTATTTTCAGGTTTTCATGCACTGTACAGCTCATTGATATATAAACACACACAGTGAGCCCAAAAGTCTGAGATCACGTTGAAAATCTGAATCAAAAGTTAATTTAAAGGGATAGTTCACCTGAAAAATTACTCACCTTCAGGTTGTTCCTTTATTTCACTAGTGTGCACTCCTTTGTACAGATCAGTCTTGTTTTTGTGTTTGCTAAAACTAAAACTATTAAACATTTTTTTCATGGTTAAAATAAAGCTGATATATGGAAGGCCATTTCCACCACTGAATAACAAATAAAATAAATGGTAATGGCAACTTTTTATCTCGCAATTCTGACTTTTTTTTTCTTAGATTTGTGAGATATAAACTCGCAATTGTGAGAAAAAAAAAGAATTATAAGATGAAAAAGTCGCAATGACCTTTTTAATATTTTATTCTGTGACGGGAATGGACTTCCATACCGAAATGAATTCAAATATTTAAAAAAAATGTAAACAAAAATTAGAAATGTTGCATTGGCAACTAACTGAAATTAAAATAGGCAAATAAGTGCTGCAATTACTAAAAAATACAAATAATAATAAATTAAAGCTAAATACAAATATAAAAAACAAATAAATAACCTAATAAAAATGATGAGCACAACAAAATTACTGAAACTTTAACGGAAGTTTAACGAACTTTAACGAAAAAAAAAAACTGAAAATATAAAAGAATTCAAAATTCAGTTAATTCAAAATATGAATAAATAATATAATGAATGTTACTAAATAATATAATAATATATTAAATAATAATACTAAATAATAATATAGTAAATAATACTAAAATAACACTAGAACAGATGATTGAAATTCTAATTTTCACTTACATTTTTTTGCTGATAGTATAATTTGTAATGGAAAAATGTATTAAATTGGAAAAATGGAAAGTCGTGTGACTTTTTGACTGTAGTTTATGAGGTGTTTAGCTTTCTTTAAAAATAGAATTAAGCACAGACATAACAAATGCTCACATTGCTCAGGAACAATTTACATATTGACACAGAAAAGATCTAAACCTGATGAATCTCCATCTAAAAACAAAGGGACACAGCTCTGACAGCTACAACTAGGTGGCAGTGTTGCATTAAACTGGAAATTGCAGCATAAGAAACGTTACTACAATATTCCTCTGCCCTCCAAGTGATACTAAAGCATGGAATATGTTGATTCATCACACTGGGTTTCAAGTGTTCTGTTGAAAATAACTCTTGGTGATGCTTGTTTCCCAGAAGCCAAGCTTCATCGTGGATAAGAAGCATGTTGATGTTCTCTTAAGCGTGTCAGAGGCAGCACAAAGCAAGTGTGATTTTTGAGCACCTTGTTTATTTCGAAATGTTGCTTTGCTGGTGGAGTCTTGAATAGCTTTAGAAGCTTTGAAATGCTTTTTTACATAGTTTGCATGCAGATTTGCAAGCAAGTAGGTCCTTGTGATCTCGGCTGTTAATATTTAAAGCATCCCTAGAAATGTTATAGAAATTTTTGAAGCCAAATTGAGAGTTGAAAAGGGTTAACGTTACCTTGCACATGCAAAGTTCGGCACCAAAACAAGGCATTTCCACAACTTTTACATTCTGTGTTCACCTGAGCTCTTCACAAAGAGGTAAATCAAGGCCTCCTCTGCTCGGGAAGAAAAGAGATTGGATTTCAAAAGCGGCGAATCCCTGTAAATCTGAACGACGACAGCAACACCGGCAGCAAGCAAACGGCTGTGAGTTTCTCATGCAGGTGCCTCAATTAGGGGAGCGGTATGAAAAATGCATGGCACCCTTACTAGCCTGTGTGTCAGCTATCTCTTCCCTTCCAAGTGTCCTCTTCCCCTGTCTCTGACAAGTTGCAGCGGTAGGCAATCAGGGCCCAGAGCAGCCCCCAGGCAATTTATCTCTCAGCCAGTCTAACACGAAGGGGCAAAGAGCTACAGAGCTCGGCAAAATGATAATGCCTCCTCAGATGAATATTGCATGTTGATCAGTAATAACTCCCCGACTGCATGGAAAAGGAAACAGACTCGTGGGGTGATTGAGCTCGTAGGGACTCTTGCATGATCATGTGAAGGAAATGCCTGCATGATTTACCCCATCATGATTGTCCCGTCAAATAGTTTCTTACCACATCAGTATTATGACATACATTGTTTCTGTATCTTTACGGGTTTCGCTGAAGCATTACACAACAAAACGGCGGTTAGAAATGCGATGCCTTTGCCCGATTCATTACCACATAGTTTTATTTCACAGAAGCACAGACACTGTAGCAGACATATTAAAGTTGCTCTGCACACAATGCGGTGAAAATACCGATGGAGGAATTACGGGATTGTGCATTTCACTCGTGTCCGGGTCTTTTCATGAATCAGCTTTCCATCCATAAGTAGTTACAGCTAAACTTTATCACCCCTTCGTGTGGATAAATAAACAAAACGATTGCAAATCATCGCTCAGTGAGGTTTATTTGAATATAGAGTATGTGATATTATTATCTTTGATGCAAAACATGGTGAGTGGCCCACACAAGTAGTATTTTAAAACATAATACACACAATACCGTTCAAAAGTTTGGGGTTGGTAATGTATATATACAGTGGGTACGGAAAGTATTCAGACCCCCTTAAATTTTTCACTCTTTGTTATATTGCAGCCATT
>NW_015540844.1:80063-84163 GCF_001515605.1 Sinocyclocheilus anshuiensis | reverse complement strand
TATATATATATATATAATTTATTAAATTTTTTGAAAGTAGTTTCTTATGCTCACCAAGTCTGCATTTATTTGAAAAATACAGTAAAAACTGTAATATTGTGGAATATTATTACAATTTAAAAGAACAGCTTTCTATTCGAATATATATTAAAATGTAATTTATTCATGTGATCAAAGCTGAATTTTCAGCATCATTACTCCAGTCTTCAGTGTCACATGATTCTTCAGAAATCATTCTAATATGCTGATTTGCTGCTCAAAAAAACATTTATTAGTATTATCAGTGTTGAAAACAGTTGAGCTGCTTCATATTTTTGTGGAAATCATGATGCATTTTTATTTTCAGGATTCTTTGATGAATAGAACGTTCAAAAGAACAGCATTTCTTTAAAATAGGAATCTTTTGTAACATTATAAAAGGCTTTACTGTCACTTTTGATTAATTTACCCCATCCTTGCTGAATAAAAGTATTAAACTTTTCAATGTATCAATGCAAGTGTAGGCAATAGGCAGTGTTAGGTAGCTGGCAGTGTGGCAGCTCAGATCCATTATATTCATTGTGACTACTTATCATGAGTCTTGATATAATTTAGAAAGTGTATGTCCTTATAATATGACGAACTCAAAGACTAATCTGCTGCCAGACACCTTTGAGGACTCTGTTGAGACTTTTAACACAACCTTACAGCCATCATTAGTAGCAGGGCTTTTATCCGGAGGACAGTTTTATTGCTTAGAGGTTGCTCTTTCATGTCTCTGGAGACTTAAGATGAGATCTCTGACTTTTAAATGCAGAATTTGGTGTCTTGAAAAATCTGGGCACACATGTGAAAAATATTAGATTACTGATTATTCCTTTGCTCTTAGCTGATGTCTATATGATTTATTTTTTCTGGCACAGGTATGGTTTTGCATATACAAAAGTCTGAGACCACGTGGAAAACCTTGTTTTTTTTACAGAAAATTATCAGAAAATATTCATTTTATGCCATAGATTTTCTTTACGTACAAATTATTTCAGATTCTGCAGATTGTATTTCCGCGTCACTATTCAAATGAGCAATTTTGCATGTGAACTTTGCACAAGGGTCAGATTTTCATGCTACCATTGAAGCACAAGGTGCTCTTTGAAACATCTCAAATTATCTCAGAAGAAGATGAGTGTTGCTGCCATTAAAGCTGAAGTATCAAATATGAAATCATTCTGTAATTTATGTAAATTCTTCATTTAACCCTTTCACTCTTTTTACTGATAAAGAGCATTTACACTAATTATCTTGGACTTTTAGGCCCACTATATGTGCGTTCTCATTTTTAATCATCTGTCATTCTTTCTTTTGTATAGAGAGCTATAGCTAATGGCTTTAAAGGTGTCATATGATGCGATTTCAATTTTTCCTTTCTCTTTGGAGTGTTACAAGCTCTCAATATAAATTCTTTATAAAAGTTAAGAGTCAGTCACGCCTACCTAAAACGGCTTATTCAGATGTGTGCAGCACATTTTATGGAGGACTGTTTCCTGATCGTAGAAGAGTAGACTACAATGCCGGCTGTTCTGACTCACAGACTGTAAGTACGTTTTTTATATTTAATGAATTTGCCCCTGATGATTCAAACGCGAGTTTTGAGCAGTGTAGAGTAGCACTTGTTGTTTGTCATTTCTCCGATCACAAATGCAGACATGGTTTTATGTTTACGCGGCGCGATGCAACGCAACGCGTAAAAAGACAGTATAAGTCATTATAATCCGTAATTATGTCCCCACTGGATGCAACAAATGCCTCGTTTATAATGGGTTTTAATATTTTTGTCTCGTCGCTCCGGGCGGACGGCATCACAGTATGGTAAGGGGCGTAACATTTCCATCACACGCTTGAGGTATTCGGCCAATCACAACGCACTGGATAGCTGGCCAATCAGAGCACACCTCGCTTTTCAGACCGATGAGCTTTGTAAAAAACGACGCGTTTCAGAACGTGGGGCATAGAGGAGAAATGTGGAAAATAATGTGTTTTTTGAATCTTAAACCGCATAAACACATTTCATTACACCAAATACACAAAATAATGTTCTTTTTAGCAACATCATATGACCCCTTTAAAGTGAACAGCACCCTTTGAGCCCAGTCCTTAAACAATGATGGAACCACAGTCTTCATAAATAAAGCAAAAAGTTCTGCCTATTTCTGAAATCAAGGGCTGATTCATAGCCCTCCATTTCAATGTATTTTTTTTTCCCTCCCGCTGCATATACCACCCGTAAAGAAAATAAATTTCTAATTGAAAACCTATGATTAGTGTCGCAATTACACAACTTTTCATGTGGGTTCAGCTGTTCAGAATCAGCTGCTGGAATCAGGAGTCTGAAGTCCTTGTTGGCTTCTGCAGCTCTGAGCAGTTTTTAGTGCAATCACACACTTAGGAAATAAGGAGAACAGCATATAATTTTACAAAGGTGGCACATAAAAGCACAAGGACAAAATTATATGTTAGTGATTTTGTATAGATTTTAAAGTTACTTGAAAAACCACTAAATAAAATGCCTGTTTTTTTTTTTTCATGATAGTTCCATCAAAATGTTAATGTCACACATTTATTATTTTTACAGTGTAGCATTTGTGTTTTTTTATATATAGTTAAATAAATGGCTTTGAAATTGTCGTTGTACTAAAGCAAATTATTAAAATGTTAGGTAACACTTTTTTTAGGTTCACAATTTTAAGGTCCAATTCTCACTATTAACTAGCATGTATATTACTAACATATTGGCTGTTTATTAGTACTTATAAAGCATATTAATATACGCATTAATGCCTTATTCTTTTTCCTACCCCATACCTAATCTTAACAACTACCTTACTAACTATTAATAACAGCAAATTAGGAGTTTATTGAGGAAAAAGTCATAGCTAAAAGTTAGTTATTAGTGAGAATTGGACCTTAAAATAAAGTGTGACCAAATCTTATATTTACTTTTTATTAAGAGAACAGCATATCAGAGATTAATAATGAAGATTTTTAATGTTTTTTAAAGACATCTCTTGTGCTCGCGAAGGCTGCATTTGTTTGATCAAAAATACTGAACAAACAATAATATTTTAAAATATTGTTACAATTTAAAATAGCTGTTTTCTATGTTAATATGTTTTAAAACTGAATATGCTTAAAGTTTTTTTTAATAGTTTTGTAAAAAGAATATGTATATATATATATATATATATATATATATATTCGAAGATGGCGCCGACGCTGATGGCTGCCTCCGTAGCGTGCTCCGCAGTTGTTTTTATGTTTTTGTTAGTTTGTCCTGTCTTTAGTTATATCCCTGCAATCAGTTTCACCAGAGACGAATTGCTGGACATTCGGCAGTACACACCACCCGATATTTCACCGGTTTTCGACTATTCTGATGTTTTGCTGGACATTGTAGTCGGAGGAGCTGATCAAACGCTTCAGGACGTGCAGACTGGGGAAGCGAGTTGATTATAAATGAAGAGGAAGGGGGTCTCTCCGACGAGCATATTGCCTCTCTCAGGAGGTAAGAGTTACATGGAGACAAAGCAGCCTGCCAAACTCCACACCTGACACAATAGTTCATCTCTTCACAAGTGGTGGCGCATGTCTATTTTAAGTAGGGTTGTTGTTTGATTAATTGTTGCTCTATGAACATGTGCAGATGTCGTGTTTTGCTGCTTTTTTCAGTATCTCTTGGCACAAGTGCCACATTTTTAAGACAGCTTATCAACTTAAGTCAAGTTTAAAATGTGTACTGAATATGTATAAATTTCATGCTGATCCAAAGTAGTTTATGCTGATCTGGTGCGTCTTTAACTGGTGCTGTGCTGAAATTTAATTGAGTTTTTCTGGTCAAAAATTGTTGCTGTTGAAAAATGTTCCTGTGGCTCAGTGGTAGAGCATTATGTTAGCAGCACAAAGGTTGTGGGTTCAATTCCCAGGGAACACAAATACTGATAAAAAATGTATAGCCTGAATGCACTATAAGTTGCTTTGGATAAAAGCGTCTACTAAATGCATTAATTTAATTTAATTTAATTTAATTTAATTTAATTTAATTTAATTTAATTTAATTTAATTTAATT
>NW_015540844.1:55421-78883 GCF_001515605.1 Sinocyclocheilus anshuiensis | reverse complement strand
ATTTAATTTAATTTAATTTAATTTAATTTAATTTAATTTAATTTAATTTAATTTAATTTAATTTAATTTAATTTAATTTAATTTAATTTAATTTAATTTAATTTAATTTAATTTAATTTAATTTAATTTAATTTAATTTAATTTAATTTAATTTAATTTAATTTAATTTAATTTAATTTAATTTAATTTAATTTAATTTAATTTAATTTAATTTAATTTAATTTAATTTAATTTAATTTAATTTAATTTAATTTAATTTAATTTAATTTAATTTAATTTAATTTAATTTAATTTACCTTTAATTCCTTTAATTTAATTTAATTTAATTTAATTTAATTTAATTTAATTTAATTTAATTTAATTTTTTATTTTTTATTTTATTTTATTTTATTTATTTAATTAATGATTAAATTATGAAAAAAAGCATAATTTGTGGATAGTTTTGGCAATGTTCACTCAAAAAAATCAAAGTCCATAAAGTCAGATTTTTTTTCTCCAAAAAGAAAGAAAACAAGTTGCTAAAAAGGTTGAATCCAATATTTTGTAATACTATAGCATAACAAGAAATTGATATGCAATTTTGTAGGTCGGTCATTTTTGAATGGAAACACTACTAGTTTAACAAGGTGGAAAAATACAAAAAAGGGGGTGGGGGGTAGTCAAATAAGATAACATTAACTAGCATTTTGGGAAAAAGAGAATCCTCTCCGGGTCAAAATGACCAGAACATGAGGGTTAAATGATAACTGTCTGTTATGGAGAAACGCACACATTTATGTTCACGAGATTTCATGGAACGTCTTCAGTATATCTGATAGCAAAACACATGATTCATCACATTTATACTATATCTGGGAGAACAGTGCATGATTTTGTCTGAATTTGATTTTTTAAAAACTTTTTTTGTGCTTTATTAGTGTACAAACTCAGTTTGTCTGTTTTTATCTTTGGGTGCTTTAGCAACTTTAGCAATGATACGCTACCGTTCAAAGGTTTGAGGTCCATAAGATTTTTTAATGTTTTAAAAGAAGTCACTCATGCTCACCAAGTCTGCATGGATTTGATCAAAAATACAGTATGTAACCATTGATGATGATGTTGATGAAGATTGATGAGTGTCCACTGGTTGTCCAAACAATCACCAACCACCATGTGCTCCCAAACCGCTTCAGACCTTGAGTGAATAATCCCAAACAGTCCACGATAGTAAGTCTTAGCATAGGAATGTTTCTCATATTTACAGTGGGCATATAAAAGAGTCCTTCTAGAATACAATATACAAACTGAGTGTTAGCAGCATACTAATAAACACATTCAACATAGAGCAAACATGATAAACAAATTACAATTCATATATAAAGTCAATTGGAAAAAAAAATACAAGAACCAACTGAACATAGAAAAACACTTACATTGACTGAGCTTGAAACACAAATGTTTCTCAGTCTGGTCTCTTCAGCATTGAAGGTAGTATGAGAAGAAGACCATGCTTCCTCCTAACCAAACAATCCTCCTCCCTCTATTACTACACTTATGTTTAAGTTAGAGGGGGTGAGCAGAGCCTCTAGAAGTAGAACTACAACCAATAATAATCCATGGTAACAGGACTATGGACGGTTACAAGTAAAAACAGTAATTTTGTGACATATTATTACAATTTTAAATAACTGTGTTCTATTTGAGTATATTTTAAAATGTAATTTTTTCCTGTGAATTTTTCAGCATCATTACTCCAGTCTTCAGTGTCACATTATCCTTCAGAAATCATTCTAACATGCTGATTTGCTGCTCAAGAAACATTTCTGATTATTATCAGGATTCTTTGATAAATATAATGTTCCAGTAACAGAACAGTTTTATTTGAAATATATATGTTTTGTAACAATGTGAAAGTCTTTACAGTCACTTTTGATCAATTGAATGCATCCTTGCTAAATAAAAGTATGAATTTCTTTGAAAAAAACTCTTACACAACCTTTTGAACAGTAGTGTAGCAGCGTGAGATGCTTTTAAAGGCATTTTAAACATGTTATGATTATTTGATCACTTTTTGGCACTTTTTGTGACCAAAATGGACAGAAATGTTGTATTTTTAAAAAATATTTTTTAAAGTCTGTTAAGGTCTAAACAGTAAAAAGCCAAACCTAAATAGTAATAAAAATACACACTATCTACTACACATGCATGCACATTTTAACCTAAATGTTGAAACTTGAATAAAAGATGCATGTCCATGTTATTTGTCAGTGACCCTTTTATAAAATATAAATGAAAATACAGCAGTGTAGATCAGCAGACTACAGTTAAATGTACCAGAACAGAGTGCAGACTGTGTTTTGTAAGATGCTCCAGTGGCAGATCTAATGAAGACCACAGAGACCACGAGAAGTGGTCACGGGCAGTTCATGTCAAGGAACACACCATAGCATTTCTTTAATGCTAATATAAAAGAGCATATGCCAGGCTCTCTTAACAGAACAGCCTGCTTATGAAACTTTTATCGGATGTATTTGAGGAAAAGGAAACTTTTGAGTTGCCCTGAGGGAAGCTGGAGAAATGCTTTCTCCTCCGCATTTGTCTGCAAGAAGCATCCTTAGATGACTGCTGGAGGCCGACCTGCATGCGGGAGGCATAATCTAATGTACCTACTAAGAGATTTATATTTATTTAGCAAATGCAACGAATATCTAAGTGTGGCTTCTGAAAGCAATCTTAATCGAGATGGTCCCAGCAGAAGTTGCAATATTAATGGTAGGTGGCTGTGGTTTCTCCATCCGAACATCCTTGGGCTCATGAAATAGTCAGTGTGGTATAGATTCGAAACGTGCTAAAACGACCTGAACACAGGTCCATTTTAGAGGTGAGCCGGGTTCAAACAGGATGCAAGTCAGGAACAGCCAAAGCATTCACTACCTGTGCACTTTATACAAGCTGACTGCAACTTGGCTTTCAATCATCCCCTGTTCCTCGGGCCAGTGGAAATCAGAATAGCATGCACCCTTTATAGAGGACTAGATGGAGAGACGCAAAGAGAAAAAGAGGCAATCTCGGAGGAGAAAATAGGCTTGCAGTCAACCTGTAAAAAGGAACAAGGGTTGTGTGACATCCTTTTAGAATTGTGCATGCTTTAGAAATGGGCATCTATGAAGTATTAATGAAGCAGAGAGGTTGGACCGATGTACAACTAAATTAGGGCAGGCATTTCAGTGCTTTGCCCTGTTTACATTTGTTGTGTTCTTCATCAGATACGTGCCCACTCCAGATGACATTGAGATGTATAAATCACATAAAGGAGAGCCGAGTAAGCTGCATGTGGTGGACCAGTACATGATGGAGGTACACACTGACATCCCACTTAATCAGTGAAATAATTTATGATTTGATTGATATTTTTGTCTGTACTTTTTCGAATACATCTCTCCGCAGATACCTTTCATAATTCATGCAACTTTG
Source organism: Sinocyclocheilus anshuiensis (assembly GCF_001515605.1). Lineage (NCBI taxonomy): Eukaryota > Metazoa > Chordata > Actinopteri > Cypriniformes > Cyprinidae > Sinocyclocheilus > Sinocyclocheilus anshuiensis. Next base: position 75,430 of record NW_015540844.1, on the reverse strand, counting down.
ATTATTAGATTGTGTTATCATAATTCTAAATTTATTTGATTGCAAAAAATTGTATAATGAAAAGCCTAAATGTGTACAATAATAATGTTTTTGCATTATCACATTATTTTCAAGCAATCAAGTATTAAAAAAATTGTATTTTATGTTCAAGTATATTTCATATTTTAAGTATTATATATATTTGATATATATTTAAGATACCATAGAAATGATTTATGATATTCATCTAGACATTGTTGTCAACATAAATGAGAATTACTCTGCATTTTCTAAAAGCGTCCCACAAGATTTTGTGATTTGGGGACCATAACCATCATATCATATAAACCTTTGATGTATATTAGTTCACATTATACATTACCTACAGATTCTGTGCCATCTAGTCAGTCGGCTCGATGTGTGCACAGCCATATTTTCATATGTCTCAGTGCATTGAATTCTTCTGATCCTCATTATGTGAAAAATCCATGAGGGGATTTAATTTGGCAGCTGTTGGTTTGAATTCTTAACATTCATTTGCACACTGCAGATGAACCACACGACTGGATATAGGGATTTTATAAGAGAATCAGCAGTTGCTGTCTTGTGTTTGAGAGGAATCTTTATTCATTTGAACAAATCCTGGATATGCCGTTTGTGATGCATTAATCACAGCGCCAGTCCATTCTGAAGGTCTGAAGATCAGATTTATACAAGAGATCTGATTTTTTTCATGATTTTCAGCAAATATTATTCCTGGATAATGAGCCTTGCATAATGATTTCTTACTGGAACACCTTCCAACAGTGGTGGTCACTTAAAATGTGAGATACATAATGTATAAAACATGTGAAATATAAATGTCTTTACCTTGAAATATATATATGTGTATCTAACCTGAGGGCGTACATCATGATTGTGTTTCAGCCGATATCTGGGAACCCGTTGAATATGTGTATCACTTAATCTCACAAAACATGTCACAAGTCAATTTTTCACCCCAAAATCAAATACACTTTTTTTTTTTTTGCATTATTTTCATGAACGTTTAGCTAATATCTTCTAGCGCAGGGCTTGTGTAAGATGAAAAAAAAAATCTAATTTTTGTTAGAATGTGAAAAAGTATGTTAAACTAAATGATAAAGTACTTACATACATACATAGTAGTATTTTTGTATGGCTTTATATATACTAATTTTAACACACACAAACATAAATCATTTTATTACACTGTAATACTAAAGAGAACAACTACTGAGAATAAAAATATGGGGATGGCTTCTTTATTTTATAAAAAATATACATTTTTGTATTTTGCTTTTCTTTTTGAATTTATAGCATTTAAGGTTAATATTAATATCTTAGTTAATATTAATCAAATTTAATTGCATTTAATTGTGATTAATAAATATTGTAAATTTGTGCATTAATTATTGTATAGTGAAAAAAAGGGACCCAAAATACTTCATTTTTCTTTATAAAAATATTAATTTTTGTATTTTGCTTTTGAATTTTTAGCATTTATAGTTAGTATTAACATCTTAGTTAATATTAATGAACTTTAATTATATATAATTATGATTAACAAATGCTGTAAATAAATCTTTATAAAAATATATATTCTTGTGTTTTGCTTTAGATTTTGGTGTGAAATATGACCTGCACATGTTCTATTTTACCTGGATGTACTAATCTGAGCATGTGTATAGCTGCATATCTTCACTGTAAAAAAAACACAACTGTGGTTGCCGGAATTTACCGTATAAAATACGATAGCAACATTTTAGGTTTTACGGTTTTAACTTAAATTTACAGTTAAATACCGTAATTTCATTAACTGATATAATGTTAATATACCTACTGAAGTACTGAAATCTGTTTTGTACCTTTGTAATACACTGATAACCACCAAATGCAGGTGGTGATGAGAAAGTCACATGATGAATCGCAAGCTTTTAAATAATAACATATATAGAAGGTGCACAGTGTCATTCACACAAACACTAAACACCATCATGGTAACACACATGAAACTGAAATAATGCAATAAACGTTAATTTAACAACATTAGGTGTAACATACAACCCTAATATACAAAACTGATAAGAAAAAACTAAGAAGAAACATAGTTATTTCAACAAAACAACATCAAATTTGAAATGTAACGCAGGGAATTCTGGGAATGTCAATTTACGGTTATTCACTGTAAATTATACGGTCTTTTTCACTTCCAAAAACGGTATACTACCGTAAAATTACATGTAATGTCCAATATAGTTTTTAATCGTATATAGTAGGGGAATTTACCGTTAACCATTTAACAGGTTTTTACTGTAGCATTTTTACAGTCTTTTACTGTTAAATTCACAGTCTTTTTTTACAGTGTTGACATTGTCCATGCCGTCTTATGATATATCACGTCTTCCTCAGATGTGCAACATCTCGAACCTCAGCGCCCGTCTGGACCTGCTGCTCACGATGCGAGAGCTGCCCATCTGTATGGAGGACCTCACACCGGTCAGACTCGCATTACAAACACCTCATATGCACCTGTCAGCCATGTTTGTGTCGGCCTGTCTCTGTTTCTCTTGCTTTCCCCGTCTCTTATTCTCTGAACTCTGCTGAATTGCTTACCGATAGGGCACATTCAGAATAAGCTGCCAGTATAGAATGCATTTATTTCAGAAAGAGAGGCTCTTTTGGATGCATTCATTATTACTTTTAAGTTACAATAAGCAGTGTGCTTGTGTATATGTATTAATTTGCATGTTTGTGTGCACGCTGGCATTTTATTTTGCAGTTAGCACCACACTGCACTGATGATTATGATTGACAGAAGAAACATATGAAAGTTTGTTTATGGAAAAACCATCTCATGTGAACTCAAGTCTTACAGTACGTCTGGAGGAAATCAATATTGAAGCTTCGCAAAGGTGGCTCCCGAGGCACACAGCTGAACGGAGAGGGAAAAAACAAAGAGAAAGAATAAAAAGCTCATTTACTAATGCAAAAGATAATCTTGGCAGACAGCAGGCGCTCAGAAAAATAAATGAAATGGACTTGAGGTGAAAAAAAAGAAGCATGCATTAATACACAGAGGTTCTGTTCGCAACGAATCAGCACTTAGAGTGGGCTGAAGGAGTTTCTAATGGCAAATTTCCTTCAAGTCATTTATTAGTTAGAGAGAGGTAGTGGTGGGCAGGAGGAGATGTAGCCCAAAGAGCACTCTGAATGCTTGTTCTACCTGTGAGTAAAAAAAGGTTGAAATCCCTCTTGTACTTTCAGCGCATCTCAAAAGTTAGTTTTTATTTGAGTTTCTCTATAACCATCTTGCTCTTCTGTTCTGCACCATTGAATACATTTCATTCTGATGTTACGTTCACTCTGTGCTCTGAAATGGGATGCAAAGACGTGACATTGATCTTCACAAGCTTTTCTGTGTGAACAGATGATTATATACCGGCTGGAAGTTTAAGCCAGTAAGTGTGGAGGTCAGGATCATGGACGCGTATGGGATTTTTCCAGAGGTTATGGGTGTTATACGGCATCGAAATCGGCTTGACTCAGCATTCGGGGTGTCAGTAGGGCTTACTTCTTCACCTCAGGAAATTGACAGCTATTTTAGCAGATTTTGCTGTTCTGTCCACCTTGCTGTGCTCGGCCGTGTCACCGATTGTAATCAAAGATGCCGGAAGTCATTTAAATTGCTCACACTTTTGTGTCAATAGTGAGAATCAGGGTTTCAGCAGGTTTTAAACAGTCTAAATTCACCCTTCTACAAATCAAGGCCTTTAATGGTCTTAAATTGGAGCAGAAAGTCTTAAAGTTATGGCATTGAATGTTGCATGCACTGCAAAAAAAAAAAATTAAAAAATATATATATATATGTCTTCCTTAGTATTCATGTCTTGTTTTCCAGTTCAAATATGTAAACATCCTTAAATCAAAATACGTTTACTTGAGATGTAAAATTAATGAATTCTTGTTTTCTGTAAAATGATGTTTTGAAGAACATACACAGACAAAACCAAATTAAACCCTGCGGCTCGTGACGATACATTGAGGTCTTAAGTCATGAAACGATCAGTCTGTGCAATAAACTGAACAGTATTTATATCATTTTTTACCTCTGATCCACCGCAATGTCCAACTGTCCTGAGCGCGTTCAATTAAAAAGATCTGTTGGAAGCTGTATTTTAAAACTGTTAATACTGCTAATACAACTCATTCTGCACTCCCAAACATTTACCGAAAATATTGCCGCATTGTGTTCCCTTTCAGTTTATTCCATAAATTTTCTTTACTTGATCTTAAAAAAAGTCTTAATTTTACCTTCATAAAACCTGCAGAAACCCTGAAAATGCACATGCACATAGCATTTCGTTTGACAACCTCAGCTACTTTTATTTATTTATTCTCCCATTTTCCATGCATATTAAAATCTGTCTAAACAGAATGGGTTTCTGGTGGCATCACCATGACTGATCTCGTTTTTAAAATATACATGAGCCCTTTGACTAAATGTTAAACTAAATATTCTGACGGGGCACATGTAATGCTGTTTAATACGTTTGAAAGGCAGCATCAGACGACATTTGAAACTGTTTTAGTTTCTTAATGTAATATTTTGGTTACACTGTACAATATAATTCCATTTATTAATATCATTACTTGACCATGAAAAATACTTTTTGTCATCTTACTTATTGTTGATTTCAACATACAATAAATGCAATGCTAAAATCAAAAGATTTTTTAATTATTTAATTGACCTGAGCAAACATAAACTAACAATGAACAGTTGTATTTTTATTAACTAATGTTAAAAAATAAATTAATATTGTAACAAATTAGTTGATCATTGTTACTTACTTTAATGCATAAACTAACATTAACTAATGGGACTTTATTATAAACTGCTATATTTCTATAACACTTTACAAGGTTCAATTCCTAACCTAGCCAATGCCTTAAATATCATGAACTAACATTGAACAAACTTCTTTTTACAGCATTTATTAATTTAGGTTCATTTTAATTCATAAATATAATATTGTTCATTAATTCATGTTCATCCTTAATACATTACCTAACAAATGTTAATTTATTTATCATTAATATCATTATTAGTATATGTCAAAATTGACAAGATAATGTCATGGTAACACTTTCAGGTCTGAAAATGCTTCTTTTACCAAATCTTCCACTATTTGCTGTTTTTCTGGTAACCTTTATTTGATTAAATTACTCCGTTAGTGTTGGAAAGATGTTAGATTTTAGATGATTTACAACAGAAGTCTAAAATAATTACGTTTTTAGGTATTTATTTATTTAATTAGAAAATGTAAATTATTTATGGTCTTGTCAGCTCAAAAGGAAAGTAATTTCAAAGGTAGAGTGAGTTATTATTGATTCTTTGGAATAACTGCACTGATGAACGTGTTTGCAGCAAATAAATTGGGTCTATTTTGATTTCATGTTCACTTTAAAGGAACATAATGTTAAAGGAAAAGTATTTTTGGAAGTCAATGGGAACCGAAACTGTTTAGGAACCAACATTCTTCAAAATATCTTATTTTGTGTTCAACAGGAGTCTTACAGGTTTTGAACGACATGAGGGTGGATAAATTAATAATTCACAAAAGTTTGAAAATTCTGTCATCATTAGCTGTTTCCATCGAATCCAGTGAATTTAACTTAACTTATGCACAAAATTGGAATATCGCATAAAACATTTGCGAATAAAGTACCGTTTCCATCCAACAAGACGAAGAGAACAAAATCGTAACTTCGAGATAAACTGGTGCCAAACATCACTAAGAAGTAGTAATTTGCTGCAGTAGGAGAAGCCACTGAGTCTTCTTCGTATATAATAAATTATTTGCACTCAGAGCATGAAGGCAAAATGCAATAAATGCGGCCATGATATCGTGCTTTCGGAGGCGGATGCCTGCTGTTTGGGAATGCAGTAGTGTAATTATACTGAACCACTTTGACAATAGACTTTGGCTCAGGCATTTCAGAATGACCAAAACAACATTTCAGATGCTGTGCAACGAGATCAGTCCGCTGGTTAGTCCAGTTACGCTGTCCCATCGCAACGTTTTTGATGCACATAGCAGAATATATTCAGTAAATGTGCTTCCATCATAGTTTATGCACATATTTTCTTATTGGATAAAAATATATCCTCTTCAAATAAATTTTTGAATGCACATTTTTAGAATTTATGCACGTCTTGGCGTTTATTCGTTTTGCAATATCCCAAAAAGCACATTGAAATAGGTTGATGTTTACTCATCCTCGTGCATGGCTTCCTTTTTTCTGTGGAACAAGAAAATGAAATCTGAAAAATGTCCAAATAATGAAAGTCAATGGGGTTCAATTTTGTTGTTGTTTGGACCTAGCTTGGTGTTTCACAGAAGAATGAAATACAGGCATACAGGTCTAGAACGACTTGAGGAGGAGTAATGATCATTTCTGGCTGAACTATAGCCCTTTAAGATCAATGCTATTTGTGTCTGAAAATGTTATGCTGTATCTCAGTTTGGACCCCTTGAAAAGGTCCTCCATTGTTAAGAGTTCCCAAACAAGTACCCAGCATTCTGTTTCCACCGTCGCCATTAAATCCATGGGATTGTCTGACATGGTTGACTTTTTAAACCTGTAACATTAAGGCGGATTTACCCACCATCTGACAGGCTGGGTGCTAGGGTGGAAAATTGCTCTGGCTTAGAGTGGGGAATACCAAAGAGCTCTCTAGGTGTGTTGTTTTTTGTCTCAGAGCTTTCTGAGGAATGCTAACTCCTTGTGGCATTGTGAGCTTTTAGTAAACAGAGAGCGTGTTATGCTCCAAGAGCTCACGTGGGGAGCGAAACGCAGGAGTTTGAGTGAAAAATGCAAGAAGATCACTCGTGTGGAGTGTTGGAAAGAAGCTTAGCTGAAGTTTCTGCCCACTGGGACTTGATTAGCATTGCTAGCTTTGGTCAAATTAATGTTTTAAGGGTGTGAATAACCAGGTAGAAATCAAGCAGAGGGCTGGAAGGAAGTTGATTGAGTCTGTGAGCAAGAGGGAAGGCTGCGATGGAAACAGACGGGCATATGGTCTGACAGTTTGTCTCATAGATCGTAGACATCAAATCAAGCTTCTCCTTTGGTTGCTGTCTTCGCTGTTGCTCTTTACTCAGGGGTTCAGCTTGATATAGGGCTTGGAAAATAACTAATACCGCAAACAGCTTTGGCAATTATTTAATACCTTTCAGTCTTACCTGTTTATCTTGGATAATCACAAGGGCTTTTCCCCAAGAGTACCATAAACTTGTTTCCTGAGGTATTAATAGGAATGTAAATCAGACTGCCTGAATGAATATGGTGTATCTAATTTGGTGAACTTAATTGGAAGTACTCCAGTGTGGTTCTGGGAATATTACACATTCAGTCTGTATCACTGTGAGTTTAGTGTTCACAAATGCAACTTATCAGACTGAATCTAACGTTTTATATCTAGACAACTGTCATGGTGTAAATAGTATGCATCTGGTATTAATGCACTGTCTGTATAATAATAATAATGCTAATAATGATAATAATAATAATAATGATTATTATTATTTCTATCACGTTAGCTTTTATTTTATTATCCAGCATTAATTTGGCTATAATTAATTTAAGTGGATGCTGCACACTGGTGGTGGTTGAGGAGAGACCCCCTCATATGATTGTAAAGCGCTTTAGGTGTACAACAATACACAATAAAGCGCTATATAAATACATCATTCATTCATTCATTCATTCATAATTTACTGCATTAACTAGCTTTTAGAAAAGCAGCATTACTTACAACATAGCCTAAAACAATGCTGAAATAGCTATAATTTTTCTATAAGTTGGCATCAGCTGAACAGTGTTTCAGAGGCCAAACAAGCCGTTATATTCTGATAAACGATTAGAAAGGCAGCATGCACAAGAACACCAGGAACGTGCATTAAGGAAGTAAATAGCATCAATTTTGATTTCATGTTGACTTGAAGTTGTTAATTGATCATCCACTGTAGTTCACTGGCGTTGTTTTCTGTAATATTAACCTTAGTCATATACCATTCTGTTCCAGAGTTTTGATTTAGCACGTGTTCTTGTCAAGCACTCTTGTAAAAAGTGCCTTGTTGACGGATGGTAGTCATTGATTGTACCTGGTACTTGTTACTTCAGCAAGAACCCCTTAACACGATGGCTACCAATCCTCAGGTTTAACTTTCGTTCCAGCTTCAAATAATAAATAAAAGCACTTCCTGTGTAGGCGCTGACATACACTTGACAGGAACGGTCTGTGTCAACAGGACCTCTGAGAAATCCGGCTGCGCTTAAGTGCCGACGGCTGTTAAGTGAGAGGCAGGAAAAAGTTTGCGCTTCGATTAGTTGGAGATGACATGTTCTGGCCTCTGTGTTTGTCTTGCAGCTGATTACCCAGAAGATCCGCATGTGCCAGCAGCTGTGGACTTGTGACTCGTTTGTCAGAGTGCTGGAGTACCTTCTGGTCTTGGGCAATTACCTCAACCAGAACGCGGGCAAGGACAGGGCCAAGGGATTTCGCCTCTCATCCTTAACTAAGGTAAGACCTGCAACCGCCAGCAAATGACCTGTGGGGGATGGCGAGGAGAGCCAGGGCTAATAAAACTTCTTATTGGCATACAGGACAAACATCTGCTGGGTTTATTTCTCTCTTTCTTTTTTTCACCGGTTCTCATTTCTGATCCAGTTGTTGGTTTCAGCATTGAGGATTGAACTAACAATATGGGATGAGATTTTTCAAAATAATGCAGGTTTTCCAGTTTTCAGTCATTAGCAGTCTCTATTTTTGGTCACTTTGTGTCAAACGCACAGCTTTGCACACAAACGAGCTGACCAAATAGTCACATCTCCTGAAATACCACCTCTCACATACGCTACCATTCAAAAACATGTTTTTTCTTAAATAAATTAATACTTTTATTCAGCAAGGATGTGTTAAATTGATCAAAAGTGACAGTGAAGAGATTTAGAATGGTTGGTTATTTATTTATTTATTAAATGCTTTTATATTCTGACTGGTGAAGCACAAACATTTTATTTATGTATAATGTTACAAAAGATTTCTATATTAAATAAATTCTGTTCTTTTGAACTTTCTATTCATCAAAGAATCCTGAAAAAATAAAGATCCACCAAAATATGAAGCAGCTTAACTGATTTCAGCATTGATAATAATCAGAAATGTTTCTTGAGCAGCAAATCAGTATATTAGAATGATTTCTGAAGATCATGTGACACTGAAGACTGGAGTAATGATGCTGAAAATACAGCTTTGATCACAGGAATAAATTACATTTTAAAATATATTCAAATAGAAAACAGTTATTTTAAATTGTAATAATATTTCATAATATTACTGTATTTTTGATCAAATAAATGCAGGCTTGGCAAGCATAATAGACTTCTTTTAAAAACATCATAAAGTCTTATGACCCATATTGCGACTCCTTTTCTTATAATATTGCATTGAATATTTAGATTTTTTTATTAATATGTTTTGTTGATATTGTTTCCAAAGGACAAAATACAATATATTGTAAATGTATTCAAATATATCCACATATAAATAAATAAATATATAAATCGTTTGAGAGTGTAGAGAGACTGACTCAATTACATTATTCACAAAGCTGTATAGGAGTGGATGGTTGCTGCTGCGTTTCCAGATGTTTCCAGAAATTGAAAGAACTGCAAGGATCATGGACAATCTGTCTTAAAAAAGTTATTGTTAAAAATCAGTTAGGGAGAATATTAATACGTTTTTTGCTTCCAAAACCCTGTTGTTGCACTCTATTATGATGCATTGCATGGCATCTTGTGGCGTGTCATATCGTGACGTACTTGCCACTATGCCCTATGCTTTTACTCATGTTTATACGACTGCACCCACTACACAAATCAGATGTGCCACGCAGCGAGTTTCTCTTTGTTGTTTGACTCTACAAACTATTGCCGCAGCGGCCCAATTCATTAGCCACACGGCATGGCCTTTTTTTAGAGCTCGCTGAGTCACTAGTGAAACGCAGATAATTTGTATCGATTTTTGCAGCCAGGTGCTTGAAACCCAGTTCCTCAGTGGCAAGATTTAAGGGCACTTGCACCATAAGCTGAATGACTTCCTCCTTTGCTAATGAGGATCTGAGTGCAGCCCCCCTGCACTTCATCCATAGAAATATGACATAGATCATAACTGCATGCTTATTTTAGAGTGATGAATTAAAACTTTTGCGATTAATGAAACACCCTGCCATGGGTGCCATGTCATCATGACATTTTCAAAAAAATAAAAGGCATTTTATCATTTAATATATCTTTCTTTTTTTGTTATCGGTATATGAAATTTGAAGAACTTTGCACATTTATTCTTAAATCTATATTAACATTTGAACTTACTGTATGGCACTGTTTAAAGCGAATTTGAGACCAAACAGGATTTCCAGACCAAACAACCTTCTGGAATATAGTGAATTGTAGCAATTTATGGTCAAGTATGTTTGTATAATGACTGCTAAACTATATAAATAACTGTTGTTTTATGTTTCTTAAATATCCCAGTGCTCTTTTTATCATCACATGAATAAATAAATAAAATAAAATAAAATAACTTTCAAAATTTTGGAGTCGGTAAGACGTTTAAATGTTTTTGAAAGAAGTCTCTTTTTGTTCACCAAGACTGCATTGATTTGATTAAAAATACAGTAAAAACAGTAATATTGTGAAATATTATTACAATTTCAAATAACAGTTTTCTATTTGAATTTGTTTTAAAATGTAATTTATTTCTGTGATGTAAAGCTGAATTTTCAGCATCATTACTCCAGTCTTCAGTGTCTCGTGATCCTTCAGAAATCATTCTGATATGCTGATTTGCTGCTCAATACAATACAATATCATTACAATAGTAACAATGTAGAAGGATTCACCGTCACTTTTGATCAACTTAATGTGTCCTTGCTGAATAAAAGTAATAAAAAAAATGTAAAAAATCTTACTGACTCCAAACTTTTGAACAGTGGTGTATGCATTTATTTATTTATTGCGTAGTCAAGAGAAGCCACCAAATATACAAAAATCTGATTTTAGTAAAATTATAAAACACATTCATATATTTAGATTTTTTAGATGATACCACACAATGTGTCTGAACTAAGCCTATGCTTTGAACAAACAGTGTATTTTGATTCCTCCTGGTCATCTTTTAGTTTTGTAGAATGGGTTCGGGTTTGAAATCGTAAACAACACAACCTAGAAACAGAGAACAGGCCCCATTTCCACCCATCTGAAGATCGCCATTTAGCTCCCTCTGAGTTTTAAATTAGCTGCAGCTGAAATTGTCGCAGTGGCTTCATGTCTACATGCATTACCACAAATAACAGGTCTAGAGAGCCTGATAGATCTCCGCTCTTGTTCTCTGCGGAGAGCAGTTGAAACAGTCGCTCTTAAACAAGCATGCTGGTTTCTGTGGCATGAGTACTTGCTTTACATGTTCTTACTTTAAAAAGATTCAATTGAGATAGGAGTGTTTGTGTTTAGCACGTATCACTTCATTAATTTTAAGTGCTTGGGTTATTCACTTTACTGCTGGATAAGTGTGAAACTTTTTTGAATTAGCAGCTATATTTCTTCTGCATGATCAAGACATGCATTTATCACTTATCATTATCACCATTTAGCTTACTGTACAAATTCTCAATCTTTAATAAAAAGCACTCGCGTGAGGCTGCGGCACTCGACAATATTTGCATTGTGGTTAATCAGAGAGCAGAACCTTTGAGATGTCAAGGAGATCCTTTTGTAAAAATGTTAACGTTTTTTTCACATGTGCACAATAGAGGTGCGCTTCGGTACAAGAACGTTATCTTCTTCCATTTTTAGCTGATGGTAATATGCATGTGGGTGTTGAATTGTCAAACCTCACTCTTTCTCTGGCCTTGGGTAAGATATTGGTATTCAAAGATGCATGCATAAACTCTCACAAATCTTCTGCATGATCAAGACATGCATTTATCACTTATCATTATCACCATTTAGCTTACTGTACAAATTCTCAATCTTTAATAAAAAGCACTCGCGTGAGGCTGCGGCACTCGACAATATTTGCATTGTGGTTAATCAGAGAGCAGAACCTTTGAGATGTCAAGGAGATCCTTTTGTAAAAATGTTAACGTTTTTTTCACATGTGCACAATAGAGGTGCGCTTCGGTACAAGGACGTTATCTTCTTCCATTTTTAGCTGATGGTAATATGCATGTGGGTGTTGAATTGTCAAACCTCACTCTTTATCTGGCCTTGGGCAAGATATTGGTATTCAAAGATGCATGCATAAACTCTCACAAATGCACACCCAAGATAAATATCTGTTTACCTCCAATACCTTCAGGACAGATGGGATATTTGATTGGGGATAAAAGACCAATCGTTCCCAGACCTCCTCCTAATTGTTCCCAACCGCTGCCTACATAGACAGCTGCCTTCTAAGGAAGCATCCTGACTGTTATTGAACCTAAAAGTGATCAGATTGTAACACTCTACATTGGCAACTGTTACACAAATAGCACTTTGTACTTGACAGTCAATTGATTCCAATAGAAATTATTGTTAGTATATTGGAGTGTTATTTTTATATAACTGAGATACCAATACCATTATAGTTTTAATTAATATATTGATTATTAATATATCAAGTTTTCATTTTTCCATTTTCCATTTTCATTTTAAATTTAGTTAAAGTTTTAGTAATTTTGTTGTGTTTTTGTCATTTTTAGTTTTTATATGTCTATATTGTTTTTATACATTTTTATTTCAGTTTTAGTTATTTTATCATGTTAAACTAAATAAAAAAATGGGAAATGTTGCCTTGTCAACTAGCTGAAATAAAATATGTTTTTTTGTATATTTTATTTTAATATTTATATTTTAAATCTTTTTATTTATTTATTTATTTGTATTTTAACCAGTTATTTTGTATATGTATGTATGAATGTATGTATATTTGTACAGTATTTATTAATTTAATTTATTTATTCAATAAAATATTTATTTGTTATTATCATTTCATATAATATGTTTTTTTAATTTGCTTTTTTTAGTAATGAATGGAATATATTTATTGCATAACATGTATTTGTAGTAATTTCTGTCACCTCATCTGCCATCTTAAATGTATTTTTTTTTTCCATTGAGGTTGTCACAATGCAATTGTGGGACTGACTTCACTGCATTTTGGATAAATCAAAATAAGTGTCTACAATGCCTTAAAATGCTGTCTACATAGGTTTTGGGGAGAGCACATGTATCATCAATTTTCAAGCACAGGTGCATGGAAAAACTTCCACAAACACATTCATTATTTTTCCCTCCTTTTCCCAGCTTTCTCAGCTGCGCGGGAACAATCGGAATTTCACCTTGCTGCATGCCCTTGTGGAGCAGATCATGTTGCGAGAACCACGTTTGGCCACCTTTTTCCTGGAGCTTGCGGAATTTGAGACTGTTCCTGGAGGTACTCTAATCAAAATTGAATTGCAAGGGAAGATGTGATAGATGTTTTTGGGGCTGATTTGATCGAATGCCTTCTGATTGTGTGTTTCTGTGGTTTTCCTGCAGCTTCGGTTAAAGGTCTGACAGCAGAGGTGGACGGTACGTGGACGCTCTCATCAGATGTATTTTGTGATGCTGCTGCACTAAACTCGTTTGTAGATGTCAGTGTTTCAGAAAGGGATGCTTGATTGAGCACATTTGATTACAGAATATCACAATTTCACTGCTTTATTCAAGCATGGTCAAGCATTTCATACAGTTTATAACTTTTTAATCAGTTGAGCATTACATTCAAACCTGATGCTGCTTGGCTTTGTTTGTGCATTAATGCATAAAGGCATTGCTATTGAGTTCATAGAGTGTAGGGGGTTCATTATAAATGTCCTTAATCACATATTTTTTCCCCTTTTGTCACCATTTAGTAGTGAAGAATGAATTTCAGAAGATCGTTCAGTACAGGAAAACATACAGTAAAAGTAAAAATGAAGTCAATCAGCACCCCAAATTCTTCAAAGACTTAAAGGTAATTTACAAATACATTTAGCCATTTTGCAGACACTTTTATCCAAAGCGACTTACAAGTGGGGAATACATTAAAGGGGTCCTATTATGCGTTTTCACTTTTTAATTGTAGTCAGTGTGTAGTGTGTATGTTTGGGCATTAAAAAGATCTAGAAAGTTACAAATCTCAAAGTCCACTCCAAATAGAGATATTTAGTTTTTTAAAAATCCCTTTTCAAGAACTACAACAAACGGCTCGTTTGGACTACAGCGTTTGTTTTCCGGGCTTTGTGATATCACAAAGCGGCTCATTAGAATTTCATTACACATAAGTCCCGCCTACAGAAATTCAAATGGTTGGGGGGTGGGGAGGGGCAAGGTTGTGGTTAGAGCGCTTGGTTGAGTGAGCGCATCAGAGAGACGACCGAAGAAGAAGTGCTGCTGCAGAGTTAGTGCATCAGAGAAAACCAAGAAAGGAGAAGCCATGTGCCTGTATGATGGGACCCAGTGATGTTGTGTATATGGAGAAGAGGAGGGATCCAAGAACTGATCCCTGAGGAACCCCCAGTGACCAGTTGATGTGCTTTGGATACGTCCCCTCCCCAATAACCAATTATGTTTGCTGTATTGTATCACATAATCAAGTTACTTGAATTCATTATGAATTTGAAAGAAAACATTGGTATTAATGGCATGTTAATGTGATTTAATTAGTTTTTCTCTGGAATATTTTGAATCATTGTTATTAGTCAATAACAATGAATGGGAACTGAAGCTTTTTTTTCCTTTTCAAAAGCACCATAAAAGTATCATTAAAACATAAAAAGAAATATATTGTGTGATATATTCTACATCGTTGAAAGTTAAGTCGTTAGTCTGATTGATTTTCTAATCGTCAAGCGAGCTGAAGATTAGAACTGTGACCAGATCATTGATTCAGTGAGCTGAACTCAAGAATCAATCAGATTAACTGTGTGAACTGGATTCAAAGATTCAAAAGAATGACTCAATTTGGACACAGCTAATTCTCTCAGTGAATAATGATCCAAATGTCAACCTTTTTGAAAGAAAACATGGATAATAATGCCTTTTTCTTCTGTGTTTCTAGAAGTTTCTTTGGTGAAACATTTTGAATTATGTACTAGTCAGTAACAATGAATGGGGACTGAAGCTTTTTTCCTTTCCAAAAAGAATGCAATAGCACCATAAAAGTATTGTGAAAAAAAATATATTGTGTGATATATTCTAAGTCATTGCGATTTTAGTAATTCCTTGATAATCTTCTCTTCAAGCAAGCTCTCAATCACTGTGACCAGATCAGTGATTCTGTGATTCACTCAAGAATCAGTCAGACTGGATCAAAAGATCCAATTCAAAAGTATGACTCAAACTGGACAAAGCTACTTCTCTGACTGAATAATGATTCAAATGTTGGTCTTTTCCTCACACAAAGCTATTATATGACTTCAGAAGAATAGCAAGTCACATGACACATTATGATGCTTTTATGCTGGTTTTTACTCAGTTTGGACCTTGACAGCCCCTGTGCTTATTCCTTTTCATTATACTGAAAAGACCAGCCAGGCTGTTTTTTAAAAAAATCCTATGCACTGCATTATTCTTGAACGACTCCACAGAGAAAGGAAGTTAATCTAGCTTGTATAAAGCACAGGCTCTTGAGAGCTGCTTGTTTGATACACGTTTTCACTGTATTAAAGCTTTTCTGATGCAGTCTGGTTGGAGAGAAATACTGGTAATCAAAAGCCTCTGAGGCTGGTAGTGCTAAGAATTCTAGTGCTACTTCTCCAAAAACGAAAAGAAGGAGAAAGCGCAGCCATAACACCTCTTCCTTTATCTCCGGCTCTAGGCGGCCATTGAGAAGCATGAGGCTGATCTCAAACAGCTGATGAAGAGGAGTGAGGAGATGAGGAAGCTCTACACTGACATATTGGTAATCCTTGAGTTATTATTTCAATATCTTCTGTTGTGTTGCTTTGGGAGACGGATGGGCCGGGATCTCCGGCTATCTGGAGATTGGCCTTTCTCTGCTTATCTGTGCCAGGTGGACTGAGGTAGAAGAGGGGAAAATATTTCAGCCCACCCATTCATCAAGGTTACACTGGGCTTTTTTTTTGGTCTCACTGTGAGGGACAGGATGCTGGTTTGAGATAAGTGTTGTGATAAGCTCTTTATGATGTCCATGGTTTGTTTATATCAATAAATATGTTATGAGCACAGAAGATTGCCTACAGTGGCCCAGAGGTGAATTTGCAACAAAAATTAGCAAAGCAACTAAAAATTAAACATTTAAAAAAAAAATGTTTATTTATTTTCATTGTTTTGTTGTTGGATATTTGTTTGCTTTCATTTAGATTTTTAAAAAATATTTGTTATTTGCTTTGGCTACTGAAAACCAGAGTTAGTAGACATCAAATTATTATTATTATTATTATTATTATTAGAAATTATTATTAAATAAAGAAAATAAATACAAAAATAAAAATATAAAAAGTAAAATTGTTATCAATAATAAAAAAGTTTTTTTAACTAAAATATTTGTAAAAAAAAGAATAATAATAATAATACACAACATACAGAAACAATATATAGAAAAATTCATTGCAGCTCTATAAAGCAAAATACATTTTGGTTTGCTAATTTTGTCATTTTATGGCCTTCTGGGTAAATGTAATCCAAGTTAATCCTGAAATTCAGTACATGTGACACCTCAGAAATTTTTCAAGTTACATCATGATTTACTCTAACGATTAAAAGTTTAGGGTCAGTAAGATTGTTTTTGAAATAAAGTAATATTTCCTTATTTAGCAAGAATGCATTAAATTTATCAAAAGTGAGAGTAAAGACATTTATAATGTTTCAAAGGATTTCTATTTCAAATAAATGCTGTTCTTTTGAACTTTCTTTTCATCAAAGAAAAAGAAAAATGAATAATACGATCTATCTCGGTTTCAGCACAAATATGAAGCAGCACAACTGCTTTCAACTTTGATAATAATAAGAAATGTAAAATCCGCAGATCAGCATATGAGAATGATTTCTGAAGGATCATGTGACACTGAAGACTGGAGTAATGACGCTTAAAATTCAGCTTTACATCACAGGAATAAATTACATTTTACAATATATTACAATAAAAAACAGTTATTTTAAATTGTAAAAATATTTCAAAATATTACTATAAATACTGTATTTTTAATAAAATAAATGCAGCCTTGGTGAGCGCAAGACCCCAAACTTCTGAACAGCTGTGTATGTGCTATGTTTCTACTTATTTCTGAGAGAAAACAAAACAATGTAACTGCTTTTTGCAATAAAAGCCCAGCTGGACTGAATCAGGGCCAAAATATACACAGCTTTCTTAATAATAAAAAACGAATTCTTAAGAAGAGTCCTTTTCCTCTGTTTGTAATGTGTTATGTATTTCCCAACTGTCCCAATTTTCTTCAAGACCATCCATAAAGACTGCGAGTAGTTCAGCCTATTGTGAGCTTGACAGGATGAGGAGCGAGTTTCCTGCCAGGATGAGAATCGCTTTAGTTTCACAATTACAGCCCAAACTTTCAGTCTTGGGCAAAAAACAGCAAACAGCAACTTGGGGTTGTTGAGCCAGAAATAATGGGGAGAACAGAGCTAGGATGAAGAGAGAAACTGAGAGTGATTGGAAATAAAACAGGTTTTTTGGCCATTATATAGTCTATTTCGTTTTTCAGCATTACGGTTATAAATCTGGCATTTCTGGTGTCTGCAGGTATGAATGTAATTGCACGGTGGATCAAAGCATTAGTTGGTTAAAAAATTCACATTTTCAACCAATATTTGCAAAGTATCTAGAAGTGCAGGATATTAACAATTGTCTGTCAATTTTTAGTTTTTTAATATTTGATTTTGTTGTTTTTTTTATTTTTTTTTTATTTTGAACGATGTGTTATCTTTTGCCTACTACTGTTAGTAGACACCAAATAAGTTGAAAAATACATACTTAAAAATATTTTTTAAAAAGCTTTCTATTATTAATAACATTTTATATAAATATATATTTATAAATACTACTATTAATGTATTTTATATTTATGTATAAAAATAATGCTACACAATATATAAAAATATTTGTATTTATATTTTGACTTACAATTAGACATTAACAATTACAATATGAAGCAATTTTTATTGTATTAAGTGATATAGGAATAAACGTGACAATATCAGTGTTCACACTAGAAATGTAGGTTTTTAACAAATATTTTACAAGCAATGAAGCAATTTTTATTGCATAAAGCGATATATGAATAAACAGCATCACTGTTCATGTGGTTCATTTTTCTTCCACAGATAAAATTCGGAGAGCCTTTGGATCAAGACTCCCAAGAAATTTTCGGATGGATTTTCCAGTTTGTGAATGACTTCAAGAAAGTGTACTCTGAATACGCTCAATGAAGCCAAATTTCCATTCACATTTAATACAGTAGGTGTTCGTATGTCTGAATTTGCACCTGCTTTCTCAGGCATGTCATAAAATTCCACTGGGAACCGTCTGTAGAAACAGACTTATCTGCAAACTGTGACTGATGTTTTCTGGATCTTCCCCAGTGCTGGTGTTTAGTTTGATTAAAAGTCTTGGCGAGCTGGATCGTGCGGTTCTTTGACCTGGCGCTACAGCAAACAGCTCGTTTTTCAGACGCTTTCTGGAGGCGCATATCATTTTAATGGATGTCAGTGATAAATTCACAGATGGCTGGTGTGAAAAAGGCATTCTGGTTCAGACAGCCAGCTGAATGGCTTCCACGTGCGTCTGCTGAATCGCCGACTCTCTCTGTGGCCTTGAGCGCATGTGTGTTTTCTGGATGATACAGAGTCGAGTCCTCAGTGGCGGTTCAGCAGAGGACATCTGCATTTCACACATTTCAAAACAGACTCCTCTTCGTTATTCTTTTGAGGATTTCATTCAGTAAATGAAGAGGACGAATAAAAGAGGACGAAACAAATATCTTTTTAAGTCTGATTCCCTTTGAATAACACTAGGATTTACAAGTGTGTGGCTTGTAATCCCTTTGTAATGAACATCCGTAGCAGTTTGTCCGCAGTTGCAGGGATGGTTCACCCAAAAATGAAAAATCTGTCATCATTTACCTTTGTGTCATGATTTTCTTTCTTCTGTGGAACACAAAAACGGATGTTAAGCAGTATGTTTAGGCTTTTATTAAGCACTATTTTTATTATTATTTCATATCCATCTGTCCATCTATCTGTCCATCGACTCCATCCTGAAAACTGCTTATCCTCTAAAGGGTTACAGTGGACAGATTATTCTATTCTATTCTGTCCCATCCCATCCCATCCTATCCTATCCTATCCTATCCTTTCCTATCCTAGCCTATTCCCATCAATCCATTCTCCAAACCACCATCGATTTTTACAAAGCTCATCGTTCTGAAAAGTGAGGTGTGCTCTGATTGGCCAGCTATCCAGTGCGTTGTGATTGGCCGAATACCTCAAGCGTGTGACGGAAATGTTACGCCCCTAGCATACTGTGATGCCGTGTCCCGGAGCGATGTGACAAAAAGATTAAAACCCTTTATAAACGAGGCATTTGTTGCATCCAGTGGGGACATAATTACTGATTATAATGACTTATACTGTCTTTTTACGCGTTGCGTTGCATCGCGCCGCGTAAACATAAAACCATGTCTGCATTTGTGATCGGAGAAATGACAAACAACAAGCGTAAAATGCGTTGCTCACATCTAAATATTTGGGTTGAACTGTTCTGGAACAGTGTTGTAAATACAACGTAACCACTGATTTCTAGTTGTGTCCTCTTTTGGAAGACCAAACAAAGTATTTTCGTTTTAACAACAAAACACAGCGTCTCTACGACATGGCGGTGGCGGCAACAACAATACTAC